>NC_052046.1:28661208-28781208 GCF_015832195.1 Motacilla alba alba
GGAAAAAGATGTATGGCCTTTGTTTTATTACTTATATTTTGGGGCGGGGGGAAACAAAGACATGTTAACAGAAAGGACACCTTTACGGAACATGTCTAGGCAAACAACTGAGAGATGTCTAGCTCATACTAGAAAAGTATGTTTTGGCCATGCCCCCTTATGACTTCTTGTGTACCTCCTTACTGGCAGAGCATGAGAAACTGCAAAGTCCTGGATGTAGGATAAGTATTACTGAGCAATGACTGAAATACCAGTGTGTCATCCACATTATTCTTATACTACGAGCAAAACAGCACTGTACTAGCTAAGAGGAAGATTAACTATCCCAGACAAAACTAGGCTATCAGGCTATCACACTTTCTATTCATATCTGCTTTGTATGGACTAACTGGTCATTCCAAGGGGAGTGACTGAATATAAATTGGTTCAATCTGGCTTATTTGGAGATAATACAAAAAGGATGCGTTATGCAGTTTTAGCCTTGTCATATTCCTTACATTTCCTTTACAGTCTCAGGGGCCATCTATGTCTATGAAGCACAATGTAACCAATGTTGAATTCCTCTTAATTTTTAACTAGGTCTGAAGCCTTGTACAGACTAGAGACATTAACAGTCATTGACTAAATGCAGTCCAAGACAGTTTTATATGGTCACATATGCTTTTTGTAGGGGATTGTTGTTTCATAAACCACATTCTTTCCTCTACATTTCTAGAAATGCAGCTCTGTTTACCAGACATGGGAAAAGTCTGGGTTTTGAAGACATTTTATGAAACTAATTTCTACTGCATCAGAGTGTTTCAAACTTACCTTCACTAACCCCACATAAGGAAATTACGTTTTTGCTTAAACTGTGAACTGAAATGAAAGCAGTTTTAATAATCTTGGATATGCAACTGACAGATACATTCTTCTATGGGTTTAGAGAGTGGTGGTGAATGGTGCCACATCCAGTTGGTGAGCAGTCACCTGTTGTGTCCCAGGAATCAGTGTTGGGCCCAGTCCTGTTTAGTATCTTTACTGATGATCTGGATCAGGGAATTGAGTCCAGCAGCAAATTTGCAGATGACACCAAGCTGGGAGTGAGTGTTGATCTGCAGGAGGGTAGGAGAGATCTGAAGGGACCTGGACAGGCTAGATAGATGGGCCAAATCCAAAGATAGGGGGCTTAACAAGTCCCAGTGTGAGGCCCTGCACTTTGGCCACCACAATCCCCTGCAGTGCTACAGGCTGGGGACAGAGTGGCTGCACAGTGCCCTGGCAGAAAGGGATAGTGCCAGACTGATTAAGAGCCAGCAGTGTGCCCAGGTGGCCAAGAAGGCCAATGGCAACCTGGCCTGTATCAGGAATAGTGTGGCAGCAGCACCAGGGAACTCAATCTTCCCCTGTTCTCGGCACTGGTGTGACCGCACCTTGAGTGCTGTGCCCATTTCTGGGCCCCTCAGTTTAGGAAGGATGTTGAGGTGCTGGAGCGTGTCCTGGGAATGGCAGCAGAGCTGGTGAAGGGTCTGGAGCACAATTCCTATGAGGAGCAGCTGAAGGAGCTGGAGATCTTTAGCCTGGAGAAAAGGTGGCTCAGAGGAGACCTTGTGACTCTTTACAACTGCCTGAAAGGAGGTGTAGCAGATGGGGGTCAGTCTTGTCCCAAGCAACAGGAATAGGACAAGAGGACACAGTTTTAAGCTGCACCATGGGGTGGGGTTTAGGTTGGACATTAGGAAGAATTTCTTCACAGAAGGAGTGATGGGGCATGGGAATGGTCTGCACAGGGAGGTGGTGAAGTCACCATCCCTGTAGTGCCATGGTCTAGTTGACAGGGTGGTGTTAGGTCACAGGCTGAACTCTGTATTTCTAAAAAGTGAGCTCAAGAACCTTACATGCATAGAATCAGACTCATAACATCGTTTGGGCTGGAAGGAACCTTAAAAGATGATTTTGTTTCAACCATTCTGCCATTGACAGGGAACCTTGCACTAGACCAGGCTGCTCAAAGCCCTATCCAACCTGGCATTCAAGGCATGCAGATGTTTTTGCTAGTATTAGTCTATTATTGGTATTTTTGTAGCTCACAGAAGTCTACAAAGGTATCAGAACTTCACAGTTCTACATGCAAACAGAAGACAAAAGCCCAGCTTCCAGCAAAAGGCTATTAACAGCACACTACCTCTGGTTCCTCTTCACTCTGATATTTGGAGTTTCAGGGTCAGTCCTACAAATCTTGGAAACTTGCCCTTTCAAACTGTTACCTCTTTGCAGAGCTTTGAAGTTTTGAAGAGCTTCAAATCTGTAGTCAACATCTCTTTGTGGGTCAAGTATCTCCAAATCCACAACATCCTCTGACTTGATTCAATAAAGTTGCCCTCCCTAAATCCTTCCCTGGACCTGTAATTACAGAAGGCTGTGTCAAGATCAGAGATACAGTACATTTTTAGCTGTACTACTTACACTAACTGTCCCTGAAACTTGATTTAGACTTCTATATTCTACTGGTTTGTTGTAGTTATTGTTTGGGATGTGGGTTTTAGTTTGTTTTTTTTTTTTTTTTGTTGGTGGTGGTTTGTTTTTTTTTTTTTGTTTTGTTTTTTTTTGTTTTTTTTTTTTTTTGTGTTTTTGTGTTTGTTTTTGTTTTTGTTTTTTTCTTTTTTGAGGGTATTGCAAGAGATGGAGAATGGTGGTGAACCAGATTAAGACCCTAATAAAAAACACAGACTACTTATAACGTGAGTCAGTATTAACCTGGTTCACTTTGCCACTTAGCAGTACTTGCAAAGAGAGATGGAATGAACTTCAAATGGGAGGACAAGATTGCTTACATCAGTAGTATCCCTAATGTCTCACCAAAAGATCCACGTGTAAGTGCAACTTTTTTCTAACATGGGAAATACAGGGAAAATAGTTTCAGTATGAGAGGCTCAAACATAATTTCTAAAATGTAAACAGACTAGTTCTCCAAGAGATTATACTATCTTCTGCACCAACGATGAAAAGTATTTCACTTGCTCCTTCCTTAAGTATTGCAGAAACCACCAAAATATGTTGCCCAGAGAGGCTATAGATGTCCCATCCTTGGAAATATTCAAGGTCAGGCTGGACAGGAATCTGAGCAACCTCATCTGTTTGAAGATGTCCCTGCTTATTGCAGAGGGACTTGGACTAGATAGCCTTTAAAGCCTTCTTCCTACCCAAAGTATTGCACTGAGAGCAAAAATACAAGGTTGCTGCTTTGGGTCATTACAAAGAGAGCAGCTGTGTGTGACTGATTAAAAATGTTTCTTCCACATAAACCTCCCTATCCTTGGCTTTAGTTCGCTGAATTTTACCATCAATCATGACTGGGATGTAACAGAGGATGAAACATTTCAGCTGCACACGTGGTATGTGGCAGTATTCAGATGTCCTTGGGACAGGAACACCTCACGACCATCCTGCACAGGCAGAACCATGAGAGCATTTACATGATGCAGGTTGTCAGCCATCTGACAGACTCCGGAGAGCTTTTCAAGGGAGGAAGACTGTATCTTTGAAATCAAAACCAGGTTCTTCTACTTACTATGTAGTCCCAAAAGTGTGGGGACTGCTTGTGGAGATCAGTGTTTTACTGTAGGCCAATGCAACACAGTCCTCGTGTACTTCTGAGGATGCCTGAAACATCTAACATGAAAAATATTATCGTCTTTTCTTTTAACAAACTCCTAAGTAATCAAAATGGAAAGCTGGGAGTGGAAACACGACATTCCAGCGAGATCTACCAGCACTCGAGCAACAGCCCGATATCTACGGTCCCTCTCGGCGTTGCCGGTGGCCCGCCGCTTTCCTCGTGAGTTTATTCCGACAGAGCTCCTCAGAAACCCGGTTTCAGGGCAGCATCCCGACAGGCCTCCCCGGCCCCGAGGCGGCCGCCGCCCCTCGCGCTCCACTTCCGTGTTCCCCGCCGGGCGCTGACGTCACCGCGCGCGGACCCCGGAAGTGGAGCCAGCAGGGGGCGGGCGGAGCCGCGCGCGGCACTAGGCTCAGAGCGCCGCGCGCGCCCCGCTCCGCCGGTGACGGCGCCAGCGGCAGCGCCAGGTACGTGCGGCGGCCCGGCCCGGGCAGCGCCGCCGGCGAGGGGCGCGGGGGAGCGGCGGCCGCGGGCCCTCGGGCAGCAGGGGGACGACCGGCCCCCGCGCCGCCCGTGGCGGGCGAGTCAGGGGGCGGCGCCCCGGTGCCTCTCCAGCCCTGCGCCGGGATGAAGACTGCGGCCCCACGGGGGCCCGCGTATGCTTGGCGTCTGGCCCAGAGCGGCGACGGGAGCGGACGGGGCGGCGGCGGCCGCCCCCGAGCTGTCCGCGCTGCCCACGTGGGCTGGCGGAAAGGGTGTAGAAGTACCTGTGTGCCCGTGTCACCGGGGGTGCGGGGAAACGGCCACGGTGTCATTGCCCAGGGCTGGCCCCCAGGCTCTGCCGAGCGCTGCGCTGTGCCTGCTGCCGCTCCACGTTGAACAGTTATAATTTTCAATTTTCTACATAAAACCGAAGGATTTTGTTTTTCGGAATGTGTCCTTACAGTCATTGCTGCAGGTTTTGGTGCTATCAGCTGCTTTTGCCAAATGACACTTGCTAGTTTTCCCCGCTGCCTAATGCCTTCTGTGTAGTCATAAATGATAAAAAGTCAGTTGAGCGTGATTCTTCTGACTTTATGATATAGCTGGGTTTGAGTGATAATTTTCATTCCAAGTATTGCTCTTCTTATTAGGTGGGATTGAACACTTATCTTTAGACTTAAGTTTCTTGTAGTTCTGGCAGCTTAGAAAGTTGCAGGAAATACTTGCCATTTCTGAGTTATCCAAATGTAGGGAAATAATTTTCCAGTTTAAATTGTTAGTTTTACTTGGTTTTGTTTTGGGAGGGAGAAAACTCAAAATTTGTAATTCTAAATCAGGAGAGATTGGGCATCTATAGTCCCTTTCCAAAATCCACTCTCTTTGCTTTTTGAGGAACTGTTGCCTTCATTTTTCTTTCAAAGATAAATATTGAAGCTTTTGAGAGAGATTGAACTGGTTTCTTTCCAGATACCTAACTTTTTGTGGTGTTGTTACATGAGCCAAGCTGCTCAGAATCACATAAGCCAGCTTGTCACAAAATATGTCCTCCACTTTACAGGTTTTTTTGCCTTAAGTTTTTGGCTAAAGTACTAAGTTTGCATGTGCAGGTAACAGACCTTCTTCGGGACATACCATCACTGGCAAAAAAAGTGTTACAAAAGCAGTAGCAATTACAAAGCTAACTGGATACTTTTGATCTTAACTGTGCGCTGATTTGGTGACACTGAAGAGTGGGATATCAGCAATACTTGCCGTCAAAGGGGGAGAAACACCCATAATACAGCAGAAAGATAGTGTCCTTTTAGATTTTCTTGGAATCTTTAAGGAGGCAGGGGGTGAAAGAGAGTGGCATGGTGTTCTGTTGTGAATGGCAAAGCAGTCTTATGATAGCATCTTAGTTAAAGAATGCCCACAGGTGGTTAAAATTAGGTATTTTGTAACTACGTCGGAAAAAGTGAAAAAGCTCTTGTGTAGGGGAAACTAAAACTTTAACAACTGAGGATAACATCTTGGGGTGTCACGGAGTGCAGTTGATGTGAAAATGCAGGAAGAATGTCTTTATATGCTCCTCTGGGTTTAGAATTGATTAAATCTGCTGTTCTGAGTGTTTTAGATATTATTTCACTTTCTTTAAAAAAGATTATTCGCTGACCAGAGTATTGGTCTTCGCAGGATAGCTCCAGATAAAAGGCCTGGGTGATGGCTGTTGCTGAAGTCACTGCCAGTACTTACTGCCTGCCTGCCAGCTGGGGGTCTGATGTGCCTGCCACCGCTGGTGTTAATCTAAGCACTCCCCAGTCCACCTCTGTCAGAATGTGGTGGGTTAAGATGGATGTAATATTTATTGTGTTTAAGCTGACCTGACTCTGTGTTGGCAGTAGGTTAGCAGATGCGGGCAGGCATAGGAATAAGATGAAAACTCCCAGCGGGCCAACAGTACTGAGCAGCTGGAAGCAGACAAGGGCATCATCATTTCAGACGCACAGCGCACCCTCAGACTGCTCTCTCAGTGAAATACCTTTCATTATTGGAGTTTTCTCACCAGTGCCTGGATTTTGTCTGTCTTCTTGAGATTGCCTTTTCAGTGATTGTAGCCAATTATGACTATATTTAAATCTGCAAGTTGATTTCACCACGGTCTTTACTGAATTGCCTTTTATGTACTAGTTAGCAAATGTTTGGGAGAGCTTCTCCTTATAATTACTCAGTGGGGATTTATCTTTTAGAATCTCCTCTTTTAAGTTCACAACCTTATTTTTTTTTCCCCTTCAAGACTCAGCACTGACTCTGGAGGTTTTGCCCATTCCAGGCTCTATAGAAAAAATCCTGAATACAACTCTATTGCTGGTACTTTGAATCTGACCCACTGTTCCTTTGGGGAACAATGTGCTGTCGTGATTGAGGAGTTTTTTAGATTTACAATAGATTACTGGAATTCTTTGAAGTAAAGCATACATGCAAAGAATGAATAGATATCTTTTAAATTTTTTTTCCACAAGCTCACTGAAACAAACAATGGATATGAAAACATCCTCTTATGAAATTTAATATGGCTCTGTATATTTGTTTGGTGCTTTAGAAGGACTTTTTTTCTCTTTACAGGTATCATTGTACATATATCTGCTTAGCCTGCAGATGAGTTTCACACATTTGTACTGAGTGGAATTCTCAGAATACAATTTAATGGGTTTAAATTTGTTGTTTTTCATTGTTATTTTCCAACATTTTATTTGCTGTGTGGATTTTGAGAACTTAATATTTTAGTACTCACTGCATTCATTACTGAATGTTCTTGTAATGTGGCTGAGTTTTATTGGAAAGTGGAAAGATTGCTTTTATATCATCCTTACCTTTCTGCTCAGCTCATTATCAGTTACTTATTAGTACACTGGTTTTGGTAATGATTTTTGTGTTATGCCTGAGTGTTTCTATGAATCAGACTGGGACCAAAAGTTATTTACCTCCAGCTACAGACCCATTCTGTTAAAAAAGTGCCCAGGGTGCAGTTTCATAGCCTGTTCACATTAGATCCTTGTTGCTGGTATTGGGAGCACTCCTCTCTGCTTCCTGCCTCATCTCTCCAAGCCAAGCAGAAGATCAGCTGTCTGCACAGTGAGCCAGGTAAAGAAGCAGATCCTGCTGATAGAGAACTAGAGATAGGAAATGCTTCTCGTTGCTTTAGCTTGCGCACTGACTGACATGAATGCCATCACAAGTAATAGTGATAGGACACAGGGCAGCGGCTTTAAACTGAAGGAAGGCAAGTTTAGATTGCTACTAGGAAAAAAATTTTTACAGCAAGGATGCTGAGACACAGGAGCAGGTTGTCCAGAGAGGCTGTGGGTGACCCATCCCATGATGTGGGAGGCCAGACAAATGTCTTGGGCAAACTGGTCTTGTGAAAGGTGATGCTGCCCGTGGCAGGTCATTGAACTAAATAAACTACAAGGTATCTCAAAACCCAAATGCATTTATGAGTCTAAGAAATTATGTATGACTGGAGTGGAGAATCTAGAAATAGGAGAAGGGCTTGAAGTGTATCACACAGACTATAGCAGATCATGGATCTGCATCCTGAGTCACCTTGTACTTTAATGTACTTTAACTCTGGTGAAAGCTTCTTAACCACTTTTCTGAGCAATCTTTCTAGTGAGTTAATTAGTAGTGATAGTGCTGGTGAGGCTGGTGGCCTGCTCTGTGTTCTGGTCAAGTCTTCACTGCTTTTAATCCTGTTACACTCTCCTGAAGAGTATTGACCTCCATCTTGATGGAACGTCTCTGGTACTGCAGTTTGTATTCTGTTGAGTGTGTATCCAGAGAGGAAAGATAAACTGTGTAAGACTTTATCCGGCTAATTTTAGGTGTTTCTGCTGTTGTGGTGTCTGTATTCTTCCAGGTTCTGTTGGCCAGCAGAAATTCAGGAGACCAATCTGTGCAAAGCTTGCTAATAGACATTTGGCTATTATAGGTATTGATTTTAAATACATAGGTGAAATAAGTATTGTCATAGCAAAAACACTATTAGCTGAATCAATATATTTGGTATGGTGGTTAATTTAAGAAACTCTTCTGTCAGCAAGCAGTTTATTCTGTGTTGTAGTTTAACCCCAGTTGACTATTAAGTACCATACAGCCTGTTAGTCACTCCTTTGCCTTTTCCCTCTATCCGAGTGGAATGGGGAGTGAATTAAGAAAAAAAGGTAAAACTTGTGCATTGAGATAAAAGCAGTATAATAACTGAAAGAAAATAAATTACTTCTAATGATAATAATTGTATTGAAGAGGAGAGAGAAAGGGAAAACTCGAGACAGACAAGTAATATGCAGTACAGTTGATTACCATCTGCTGACTAATACCTAGCCCATCCCTTCTGAGCCACCATCCCCCCTTCAGGGTAGCTTCCCCAGTTTATATACTGGACATGATGTTCTGTGGCGTGGAGTGCAAGTTCATATCACCTGTCCTGGCTGTGCTTCCTCTGAGCTTTTTGTGCAGCTACTCACTAGCAGAGCATGAGACACAGAAAACTTCTGGACTTGGGGTAAGCACTACTTTACAATAGCCAAACCATCCACCAAATTATTCTCATCCCAGATCCAAAACACAGCACTGTACCTCTCATCCTGAATCCAAAACACAGCTACACTAACCCAGCCAAAACCAGGACACTCAGGCAGGCAAATGAAAATAATTTCTTTATTGCATGTCTAGAAAGAGAGATGATGATTCAAGTAAGAATTAGCTGTACATTTTGTCAATTGTACTGCAAGTTAGCCAGTTTCAGTGTTGAGGTGGAAGTGAGTCCATACCTGAAGTACCAGTAATGTTAGTGCTTGTGGTTTTTGATGCTTGTGCGTTTAAAGTCAGGCCCATCACACTGTATTTTCCCAGTTTCTGCTTTTTTTTGTGTTGATAATTATCAGTTGGTAGTAAAGAATTTTACTATAAGTTTCAAGTCAAAGTTTAGGCTAATTTTCTTTTGAGAGGGATGTGATGAAAATGTTTTTGATCGTATTGAAGATATTCTTGATTACTCTTAGGTACCCCTAAGCAACTCCAAGATGTAGGTAAAAAGTATGAAATTTAGTAGGAAGATAGCTTCAGAAATTGTGAACTATTTCCCAAAATAGCTAGTCTGGCTTTGTCTGAATTACAAGCTCCATAAAGTTGCCATTTTCCATTTGCAGTATATCTTTTAAGGTACTTAATTTTAATTCTCTGGACATTTTAGCAGCAATATACACATTCTGCTGACCCATAGAGCTTTCTTCACTGTATCTGGTCTAGAGTGAAAGCTGCTGGTGGGACATGGCAAAAAGTGGGCTCTCTGGTTTCTTGTCATTCCTTGACTGAGGTGTATTTTCTTTTAGGAATAGGCATGGTGGACCCCTTCAGTGTTCTATTTTAGGTGTATGAGGAGAGGTGGATTATTGTACTTTGGAGCTGTTTTACACCTCTGTGTCTTGGCTTTTGGAGTAATGATGGCTTGTTTGAGAATATGGACAAAGTAATTCTGATTGATCATGTTGTCAGAGTGCCAGGTACTCTCCAGCTTGTCTTCAATGCTGTATTGAAGACCAAGCCTAACAAATAATGTAATGCTTATAGTTTCTTTTGAAGTTCTGCAGGCCAGGCTTTATAAAGCCTTGAAATAGGCATTTGGGTGGCTGTCATGTTTTGGCACACAGTACATGCAAATCTAAGTCTCCTTGTTTAACTTAAGAAGATGATAAACTAGCTGTACATCCTTTCTTCTTTTTTTAGGCACAATATGTGTAGCAAATCTTGAAAATATCTTGCTTTTTTTCCTTACAAATGGGCGTCTCATTCCTCTTGAAGAATGTGCGTTACAAACCCACCTCAAGAGGGAATATGTTAAGTGGGCTAGATTTGAATAAATACAGGCACCACAGTCAAAAGGAAAACTTGAAAGTATTTCAAAGAAGAAATGGGGTTACAGGAAGTCTGGGCAGTGAAAGAACCATTATATAAAATCATTATTAAGATTTGGTGAAATGAGAGATAAATAGATGTGCTCATGCACACAGTCTGCATGTCTTGAATAATTATCATTGTACTGAAACAGTATCTCCCCACTGAAGCATACAATTCAGTCTTGTGAAATAAAGTCTGAATGAAAAGAGAATTCTGTATCTGTACGTTGGTATTTCCCATGCTGCAGGAGTGTGTTAACATAGCCTACCTGCAAGGCTAGGAGGAAGATCTCAGAACAAGCAGAGCCATCAAAATTAAAGCTACTATAAATGCAAACTTGCATTTGATACATGCTAGTCAAAAATTGGTGGAAGTTTTCTTATACTTTATTTTAAATGTTTGCATTTTGAAATAGCAAAGTTTGAATTTTGGAAGCATAAACTTATTTCCTACCACAGTGATCACTGCTTGAGTCCTTCTTTTGTGCTTTCTAGATTTCTTTCTTGGCCATGTTGGCAAATCAGGCTAAAAAGTTTTTAGGCAGCAGCTGTATTCCAGTTCTGTCACCTGAGTTGCACCAGGTGAAAATTGATAAATTAAATGTGTACTCCTGAAAAAAAAAAATAAGGAGGAGGGGGAGGAAAAAAGCAAGAAAGGAAGGTAGTTTTAACTGAGATAGAATCCCTGTTTTGGTTTAACTCATATATGATTCCCTGAACTGGTTCTCTGAGCATTGCTACAAACAGTTCTGTCAGCTGAGGGGATAGCATGGGTAGGGGGTGGGACTGCTAAAGTCATTTGGCAAAGATGTGTTTGTGAATATATCTTTTGATTCTAAGACCTGGGGGCAGGAAGGGTCTTTGTTCTGTATTTGCTCTCTGTGAAACAGTGGGGTACTTGTTATCTGCCTGGATGAAGTTGAACATAGCATTCCCTTGGCTTGGATTTAACATTTCTCAGTATAAGAAATTGTCCTCAATTTTTAGAAACTTTGAGCGTGTTCTGATAATAGCAGCATGAAGACTCCAGGTTATTTCACTCTGTGTTATGTCCACTGTGATAACGAAACTTTTATTTCCATCAAGAAGCAATATGTGCTTAACCACCTTGCTGTGTGAGCTTTCGTATCTGTGGCAAACCCCAGCTAGTATCCTGACTTTTACTTTCTTTATTAAGACATGATTTTTTATTGTCAGTGACTCAGAAACAGACAGTGACATTTTTGGCACGCAGTACCATTTGTTCTCTGTTGTTGCTCTTTCTAAATAGGTTATATCTCTTGAATTGTGAATTACATTCATGTGAATCATCCTATCAACTGCACTAACATCAAATAGGTTGCATGTACATTCCTGCAGGAGAGCTCTAAGTTCTTGTTCATTATCTTTCAACATAATTCTCTGGGCAATTAAAGATTTTTTAAAATTTTTTGTCTTTTCATTCTTTGTTCTGTTAGTCCTATTATCCTTGTCTTACTTTCTGGTGAATATTTAAGCAGTCATAAAAATTAGGGTAACTCCCTAAGGAATAATTGTGAGAGGACGACACCAAAAACACAGAAACTTGAATTTTTTTGCCTATTGGGGGTAGTTGGTCGAAGCAGGAATGAAGGAATAGAAATATACAGAGATGGAAAGTCCAAGTCAGTAAGGATGTCAACCCCTACCTGTGTTTTCTTGAGATGAAAGATAAAACTATTACCTGGTTTGTTTCAGACACTGAATTTTTCAAAGCTAGTAGTGTCTTCATTTTGAGAAGCTCTGATTTTGCCTTCCCAGTAATGTCCAGAGGCAATCTTTTTAAGAGCACTCTTTTAAAAATTCCAGAGAATCATGGTCTTTAGAGATTGCTACTAACATGGATATAAGAAAGCTTTATTTCTGTGAGAATGTTTAACTATTTAGCTTTCAAAAAAAGGAGCATGGTGTAGATAACATAGTATTTTTTCTATGGTTGGTTGTTTTAAATTGTATTTATCTTTTGTAGTATAGGACAGCAGATGAATAACTTTTAATGTTTTACTTTATGGAAAATGGTGGTAGATATATCTCCCCCCAAAGAATATACTGTGAGGGTAGTCAAACATGGGAGTGGGGCCCAGAGAAGTTGTGGAATCTCTATTGTTGCACATCTTCAAAACAAGACAAGTGCCTAAGCAGCACATTCTGGTAACACCGTTCAGTTGACCTCCAAAGGTATGTATAGATCTATAGAAGGTATACCTTACCATATACATGGTGCTGTATTGCTGTGCTTTGGAATTTTGGATTAGGAAGAGGGTATGATCTACTTTTGTACCAGGTATGAACTTCAGTATTGGTGCGTAAGAATCTCCAGCAATTCTACCTGTACAAGATATGCTGTGCTCTCCTTGTTTGGGCATGCCTGACAGCACCACAGAACAACTGACTGTGCTTGTTTTGCCACAGGGCTGGGGTGAGGATGTGCGCTGTCAGTGAACAACAGGGCGTGTGGTCTGAGGAAAGCTCTTAGTTGGCTATGTCATTTCTGTACTCATTTTGTAATGGCAGGATCAATGAAACCAGGGGACTGGAGCAGTGCGGACAAAAGGAGCTTGGTAACAAGGAGCTGAGTTGGCAGTGTCTCTGTGAAAGCTCTTGATATGAAAAGACAAATGAGAACTTGGGGAGGGAACAGAATGGCGCTAGAAGCTCTCAGGATAGAATGTGAGGCCAAATAAGACAGCAAGCTTGTGAGAGAAATAAGAGAGGATGATTGAGAGGCACTTAAGTGTGGAAAAGAAGGACCTGGGATTGGGAGAAACATGAGGGTTGTCCTTAAAACTTGAGAAGGTTAGACAAAATACTGAGTGGCTTCTTATTAAGTGAGTATCTTCAGTGCATTGACAAAGGCAGAAGTGCAGTGGAAAAAAAACCATATGATTATGCCTTCTGTATTGGGTTTATGCAGCAGGGTTTTAGTTGCAGAGGTCTGCAGGTATGGCTTTTCTGAGAAGCTGCAAAAACTATAATATTTCAGTCTCTGACACCTGTCTGGGTGCCTGCTCCAGTGTTTGAGCCCCATTAAGTTAAGAAAGTTTTTCTTTATGTTTGAATGTCCAGTTTTTCTCCATTGTATGTTACCTTCTCACTGAACAACAATGGGAAGACTAGCTCAGTGGTCTTTTGTCTCCTTTGGCATTTAATAAATATTGATTATACTTCTCCCACTCCACTCTGACTTTTCTCCCTGCTGAGTAGTCCTCAGTATTTATCTCAGTCTGCAGTATTTATCTCAGCCTGTACTCGGATACCAGATGCTCCAAGCCCTTAACCATTTTTGCAGCCCTTTGCTGGTCTCACTTCAGTAGGTGTCTGTGTCTGTATTGCACCTGGAACATCTGGAACCGTCACAGTATTCCAGATGTATTTAGAAGTGCAGAGTAGAGGAAAAGGATCATGTCCGTCCACCTATAGGCAATGCTTTTCCTAAAGCAGGATGTCATTGAAAGGATCTTCACTGCTTTGTTTCTTCAGGTCTCATTTTAAATGACTGGGAAACATTTTATATAGTCTAGGTATATAGATATATAGTCTAGAAAATATTTCCTATTCTTTCTAAATTTTGGATTTTTCCCATTCCAAGCTCTATTAGCTTGAAATAGTAATAAGTTTTGTGAAGTTTCAGAGGCAGTAGCACAAAGGGTGTATTTGTTAGAGAGAAGAAATTTGCTCCAGCTGATTCTTGCAAGAGTGAGGAATATGTTGAAGCACAGTAATTTTTACATATCAACATAAGTAGGTAATTGCTTTCCATTTAGTTTGTACCTTATCCTTGGGGTAATTAAACACCTGAGTAGTTAAGACATACTTTACCAGAAATATAAAATTAGTATTTCTGTGCTACTCTGGGCTTGGTTTTAAAGCACCTGAGTTTTAAGTTCAAATAATTATCTATTCTGCTTACATTTTGGGATTCTGTTAGTTTTGATTGTATCTGAGGACCATGTTCTCTGTCTTCTTCCTTTCCCCATTTTTTAAAATCTTCATCAGATTTTTTGATCTACCTTCCAAATTTCTACAAAGTCTGCTAAACTTAATGTAATCAAGGGAGCATGTATTTTGTCTGGCATTGCTGATCTTTTATTCACAAGATTTGGGGTTTTGTTGCTGTTTGGTGTAGAGCTTTTTTTTTTGTCAAATCATTTTCTGTCTGTTTTCCCTCTGCTTTTGTACAGTAGCATTTAGTAACAAAACATGGTGAGTCTGAAAGTTTTGGTTTATGTAAGACATTTTTTTCCTTTTTTCCTTCTTCTCTAGCACAAGAAATTTAAGACAGACCGTTTTTGCTTCTTTGCCCGATGTCACATTTTTAAGGTGTTGCAACTGAAATGTTTCTTCCACTTTCATTTTGAAGTAGGTTAAAAATGTAAAATATTAGAGGGCCAGCTACATTTTTGTGTGGATGTTTGCAGCATATTTTTGCTTGCTGTTCTGTAGTTGATATAGTACTTTCCTTTGAAGATTCATTTTGTCCTGTGTGTATACTGCTAATGTGACCGTGTAGTGCTCACTGCAGCATTAATTTAATTAACGGAAAAAAAGAATTCTTGTTTACACAATGATACTTTATAGGTAGTGCTATTTTAGCACATATTTTGAAAATTGTCATTTGTTTGAGAAAATGTTTATATTGCCTACAACATGCTTTTCAGTAGTCCGTTGTGCTCAGTGGGGCTGATGCTGCTTTGTATTTTTCCCCTTCAGCACACCATTTAATGTATCTCTCCTTTTCTTGTATTAATTTTTTTCTCAGTAATCAATATGATTAGCTGTTGTAGAGATTGATTTAAAGAATTTTAACATTAGTCCTTAGAAAAGATGTATATTCTTCATGACTTCTTAGTGTGAGACATTATCCGTCTGATCAAAGGATGACATAGAGGTAAAATAATTTTAAAGCATTCTATACTCTTTTCCTGTAGTTACAGTTTGTTTATCGATAAACACTGTTGTAGTTATAATATTTTTCAGCTACCAAGCTATTCAAATTTCTAAGTTGTGTTTAACAGCAATCAATGGAGATTTTAAAAATTGAATGGAACAGAGAAACTGGAAAAAAATTACTTTGTGTTAGAATCAAAATTTCTTAGAAAGAGACTCTGTTAAACTTGTTTAGTTTACCAGAAGAAAGAGATAAGACTTGGCTGTGGTGTTGAATTGTGTAAGGGAAACATAGAGAGAAAACTTAACATACAAAGGTATAGCAATAATTAGTGACTGAAGCCTGAAGCCAAAGTAATTAAAACTGGAAATAAAGTAAAAAGGACAGTGACTAGCCTTTCAGAAATCACAACAATTGATGGAATGTTTAGCTCTTAATAACTTGAATTTTGCCATGGATGCCTTTCTGTAAGAAATGCTTTAGTTAAACATAAGTTACTGTTCTTAGAGAGTGGTAGCTGAAGAAAGTAGAAGGCCTCTGTTTAAGAGGACATAATTCATTTTGAGAGACTGTGTGGCCTGAAACTGTGAACCTTCCAAGAAAAAATGAGAAATGTATATTTTTTTTTTTGCCAAACTAGATTGCATCTCCTCGTGTCTTTCTCCTCTTGCTTTTATCTGTACCTTTGCATTAGGCAGTACTTGGCTGATCCCTGCTCAATCACATTCTGCACTTACAAAAATTAAAGACAGTTTTTCTCCTTAGTAGGGATTCCTTCAAACTGGTAGGAAAAACAGTGCTTTCAACAAAATGGACAAAGAATTTTGCAATGTTGGTTTAGAATGACTGAAGTTTCTTTAGCCCACATCTTCTAGTGGTTACTGCTAGGACAGAGTGTTTAGGCTTAAGGTTAAACCAGTCCCGTAGATACATCTGTTTAGCCTCATTGAAGTAGCTCATCAAACAACTGGTATTTAATTTCTTCAAGGATTTTGCTTTATAGCATGGAAAGTAAAAGTATGAGTGTGTATGGCAAAAGGATTGAGAATAAAAAGAGAGCACTTGGTCCACATTTTTTCCTTCTGGCCTTCAAATCAAAGGTGCAAATGAAATGGCCAGATCACTGTCATGATTATTATCTGCATTTGTGGACAGCTGTAATCCATCATGGAGGAAGACTAGGCCAGGAGGAATTGCATAAGGTTTAATAGAGATATGTGTGAAGCTGTGCTGTGACAATGGTGTAATTCCCAAACAGCAAGCAGGCTGGGGTATGACTGGCAGAGATGTTGTGCTTAAAAGAAGCTGGGGCAGCTGCTGGATGGCAAACTGAACAATGTGTCCTTGTGTCAATGAAGTCAAATTGATTCTCTGGTATTGGTAGGAGATGTGCTAGGGTGCTGTGTCTGGTTTGTCCCCTGATTTCAAGAGAGGTATTGATGAAAAATTGGAGAAGGTCCGGCAGATAGCCACCAGGATGATTTGTATGTTAGAAGGATGATTAGCATGTAAGAGAACTCAGCATTTGGAGAAAAGTTCAAGGAAATTGTTTAGGTTGGAAAAGACATCTTCAGGTTCAGCTGTTAACCCAGCTCTGTCAATTCCCACCAGAAATGATGTTCCTAAGAGCCATATCCACTCATCTTGTAAATCTCTCCAGGGATGGTGATTCTACCACTACCCCATGCAGCCTGTTCCAGTGCTTGACAGCCTTTCCAGAGAAGACATTTTTCTAATATCTGATCTAAACCTCCCTTTATGCATCTTGAGGCCATTCTCTTGTTATTTGTGAGAAAAGCCCAACCCCCACATTGTTGTAGAGAGCAAGAAGGTCTTCCCCAGCCTTCTTTTCTCCAGGCTAAACATGCCTGGCTCCCTCAGGCAATGCTCATAGTGCTTGTGCTCCAGACCCTTCACCAGCTTCGCTGCCTTCCTGTGTCTATGTTCCAGCACCTCAGTGGAGAGAGAGCTTGAAGAGGTTTCATCAGTCATCCAGTACATAGAAGATAGTTGTGAAAGAGAAGCTGTTTTCTGCTCAAAAGAGTGAATAGTGAGAGCAGAAATTTCATCTCAGTGTAGGGAAAAGGAAATCTTGGACAAAGTTTCTGAAAATCATGGTGGAATCTCCCTCACTGGAGATATTTAAGGCTCATCTTGGCAGCACCATAGCTTATTAATGTAAAGCCCTGTTAAAACCTAGTGAAATAAGGTCCAAGAGAAGGCTGGAGACTATATAATTTCCCAGGATCTTTTCCTGCCTGGACTACTCCATGATGCCGCGGTTACAGCTTTTTGTCAGTCTTGGCTCTGGACAGAGATAACAAGGTTGTAGATCAGGCAGTAGCAAACTGTGTTAGTAAGTGTGGTTACAATTACTGACAAGTGCTTGATGGAATATATTTTTTACATAAATATTGGATTTTTAGTTTTTAAAGCTGAACCGGTAAAGAAAATAAAGCTTTCATTGCTTTTTTTATTTTTGTTCTTTTTAATGTTTTGTGAAAGAAAAGATTTACTGAAGAAAATTGAAAGAGAGAAGAAAATTAAAGTATGGAAGAAAATTATAAATGCAAGTTTGATGCAGTCAGAATTAAAATATCAAGTTGTTTAAATATTGATCTAAAAGGAATAATGTATTTATATTACTCACATTACATATAATAAATGTATATATCTATGTTGTAGTGCTACATTATGACAATCTAACAGAAGCAAATCTGAGTGCTGCAGCTGTTTCACAGGGCTATTTGCTTTGTTTGCCAGGTAGTTGAAATTAAGCAGTAGTTGGTTCAGCTGGCCATATAGCACATGCTGCCTCTCAGGCAGGGGGCAGAGCAAAGACAGTTGAGGTACTGTATTAGTAAAGCTTTCAGAAATCATAAACATTGAAGAAGCAAATGTTCTACAGGAAGAAACGCTGTGGGAAGAGCTGTATGGCAGATCTCTTGAAGCAGACATTGCCACCAAGAAGAGGTATGTATGCTATGGGGATTTGGGCTTTTTAGTCTGATTCTGAAATAAGATAACTTGATGATGAACTGATGTCTTCAGTAGCCCTTCGTGATCTTTTCAGTTGTGTATGAATTGATTCTGCATAGTGTTCATCTGTTTTGTACATTTTTGTGTCATCTGCAGTATTTGCATTAGATGCAGAGTAGTCAGGTGAGATGGTGATACGTATTTGCATCTGCACATTCCAGAAGATGTTGGAAGAAACAGATGTGTTGTAGAAAACTGAGTGTGCCTCTTACCTTTCTTTATCCTCCTTTGTGCACCTCTCAGCACAGAGTCTGAGGCAGAATCACAATTATCTTGCTGTTTATAAAGATCTGGGCTACAGACCTGGATGCACTGCATTTCCATCTGATTTGCATGTGCTCTTTTCAGCAGTCTTCAGTTCATGGAAGACAGTCCTTCATAAAGTCATGCTGTTACTGAAGAGCAAAGGAGGAGAGGGGAAAAAAGGGATTTTAAAGTACTAGACACATAGGCATATGTCTAGAGTTTTTTAGCAGCTTTTGATGGTGGCCTGAGCAGAAACCATTTCCCTAGAGTTTTCCAGTTTCTCTCTCTTTCTTCTGTGGCACTCTGGAAAATTACTTTGGTATCTCTTGTAAGAGAGGACTCGATTAATGGTCTTCAAGTTTTTCTCTGTTCAGAGGCATATTTCTCTCCTAGCTGACTCATGGGATTTCTTGAGAAAAGATGATGTTTAAAAAAAAATAAATCTGGCTTTGTTCTGTAACTGTTTAGTATGTGCAGAGATGAGGCTATTGAGAGTCAATCTTCTCCACTCCATCTTTCAAGTCAAAATCCTATTAAAACCAGCAATACAAAGTACAAGCATCAAATCTCATCCAAACCCAGTTTTTTAATAAACTATTACAGGGCAATTTCAGCTATGTTATGAAATAATGTCCCACCAAGTCCTTATAACTCCTTGTAATGTACACTGCCTGGAAAACCTTATTCTGTAAATAAGGAGCATAAACAAATAAGCACACAACTGTTTTCCAAATATTTTTATTGTCTCAATATTTTTTTCTGTCCTCATCAGCTGAGATACAGGCTCATGAAATAATGGAAAGGAAATCACCCACTAATTATAGCATTATTACATATTACATGGGCTTTTCCTGATGCTTCAATTGCGGGATGTTAGTTCTTTATAAACATTAATTACTTAGATTTTCCCTCACATCTGCTGTTTATGAAGAATTCCCGCAACTTTTTAGAGGAAGGTGATGGTGAAGGCATCTTGGCATTAATGTCTTAGTCATCAGTGTACATTCATCTCAGCTGCTGAGACTGGGAAAGCTAAGGAAGGTTCTTTGAATTTCTTAAAGCAGGAATCCAGGCTGAATTTCCTGCCTGGGAAATGAGAAATATACAAAAAGAGGTTATCTGCAAACTGATTATCTTTCAGGTGTTGGGTACAAGTCACCTGCAAATTTCTTCTCTGAGAAGGATTCTCTGGGCAGCATTCTCCTACCTTCTCTGCAGGGTAAATTTTTCTGTCCCGAGCTGATGGCCTGATTCATTAGCTAACTGTGTTTAGCTCCACAGAAGTAGGGTCCTGTACACCTAATTATTAATAGTTTGCATATTTAAGAAAGTACTGTATTGTGGTGTTGTGGATTAGCCACAATAGGTGGGCAAGTCCTTCCTCTGGCTACTCCTTCAGTCTTCAAACAGTGGATGGGACAAAGAACTCGAAGGGTAAAAGTGAGAAAACTCATAGATTGAGATAAAGACAGTTTTATAGGAGAAGTAAAACCTGTGTACACCAACAAAGCAAAACAAGGAGTTGCAAATACTCAGCCATCCTCAGGAAAGCACAGCTTCATCGCGTGTAATGGTAACTTGGGAAGACAAACACCATCGTTCCACACATTCCCTGTTTCTTCTTTTCCAAGTTTTTATTGCTGAGTGTGTCATCATGTGATTAGTTGGTCTCAGCTGTCCTGGCTGTGTCCCCTCCCAGCTTCTTGTGTGCATCCTTGCCTGCCTGCTGGCAGGGCAGCACATGGAAGCAGGGGAAGCCCTTGATGCTGTGTGAACACTGCTCAGCAGTGTTAATGATGCTGTTTTCAGCACAAATCCAAACCCTACAAGCTACTACGAAGAAAACTGACTCTCCCAGAGAAAACCAGTACAAGTACTCAAAGCTGTTGCTACTGCAGATAATAATTTTGATTTTTGTGTTTGGTTGATATACCATGATATTGTCAACATCACAGAGGCTATGTTGAGGTTGTGCTGCCTCTTTTTTTGTTATTTTGACATGGTTTTTTGCTTGTGTTACTGTGGATATGCTTATGAAGGTAATTTTCAGCATTTCACGGAAGTTAAATCAAAATCATTAAAATCTCAATGTAGGGAGTTGTATTGACTGTGCTTGGTGTAATGAGTTGCTGACACATCCTGCTAATGCACGTGGCTCCTAGTCATCCACTGTTTGAACTTACGGGGTAAATAAAACTGGAAAGTGGTTGCTGTGCTACTATATCAAACTTTAGAGCAGACTGCAGTCATGTACTTTATTGGCAAGTTCTACCACCATTTGGTAGTGTACACAGATCTACTGAGATCAGGGATTTTAGGATCATTGCCAGTTTGTTTGTATTCTAAGTGGTTACTTCTGCCCTTCTAGCATTTAATAATCCCTTCGTGTGCATCTTTCCTCTGCCTTTTGCAGTGCTCTAAACAATTACATAAATATTCTTGGCTCTAAACAATTAAGTAAATATTCTTGAAGTTCTGGTAAGTCTTAGTAAGTCTGTGTTAAATGCATGAGAAAGGCCATATTAACTTCAGCAGAGCAGGACAGGCTTAAAGGATAATTAAAGGCAAGAAGCACATACTACTAAGCTGGCCCTTTGATCCTAAATTTCTGATCTCTAATATAGAGATGCTGTCTTTAACATGGAGGTGCTGTAGCTGCTCATTAACAACATCATAACAGAGCACATGATGCTGGCCCTGAATCTTCTTATACTAGATATAGACATTTTCAAAACCATTTAGTCTGAAGCAGACTGGAAATAATAGCCATTCAAAGCTGAAGTTAGGTACACCAATAAGCACTTAAAAATACGGTCTTTTGAGTCAGGGAAAGTGAAGTATAACCTTAATTGATACAGTTGTTACTGGTGCCATCTGTAGTGCCCTAAAAGTGGGAAAAGATAAAATCTAATTAGAGAGAAAATACTGCTAAGATAAATTATTGGGTTTTTTTGCTTTATTGAGTCAATGCAGACTAGGGACTCAAGGCAAACTGTCATCCAGTCATCTCTTTGAAGAAAAATTGCGTCTTAGTTGGTCATCAGCCACATTATACAGATCTAACCCATACTTGTTCCTAGCTTGCTTGGGATGTCAGTTTACAAAGAGTAGGACTCTCATTCTATTATATTTTAATGAAGGAGTGCAACACCTCCGCATTGTGTCCAGATAAGCCTGAAGGACTAGTGCTTTTTGAAGATATTTGTCTGTTTTCTTCTTATTTCTGTCTTCTTGTTAACGCTACAGTAATTTATAGTCTTTATTTGGAGTACTTGTAATATTGACTTAGCTTCAGGTATTGCTAATTTAGAGCAAAATCATATTCTGTTTTTTGTCACGCTTCTGTCTGCATTTGCCCAGTGAAGAGTATTTTAAGTATGTTGAAACCTGTGTATGTGTACCATGTGTATGGATATGATATGGTGTCATATGGTATCAGTTTGATTTAAAAAATACAACTGTTATGCCATCACTGTTATGCTTGGTCTGTAGTCCAAGCTTCCAATACCACTTTACAGGCAACAACAAGAAATATATGTATATTCTCTTATGTGTGCATTTTAAAAAAAATTATTTATTGACTGTTTGTTTCTGAGTCTACCAGTTTCTGTAATTACATAAGCAGGGGTATAATGAAAATGCAGCCTCATTGGCTCATGTGAAACCATGAAACCAGAATATTTCTGTGTCATATTTTAAAATATTGTAGGGGATGGAGTTAAAGAGACACAGAATATGTATAAGATACTTTGTGTCAGAACATGTAAGTTTTCATGCATAAGCAAGATACATAAAAATAAATATTCATAAACTTATTTGCTGTAACTTTCTTCACGTGAAATAGTAATAGTTGTGCTTTAGAGAGTATGCTTGCTTTATGTAGCTAATAAAAAAAAACACAGAGGTGTTTTGATTCAAAAGACTAAGTTATTGTATGAATAACACATTTAAGAATATCAATACAATAACTAATTTAAAGTCTGTATTTATTACAAGAAACTTGATGGCATTTAGGAATTATGTGAAGTGGTCAGTATATGCAGTTGAAGATCTGGGATTTGAAATTATTACCTAGAATAAACTGCAGTTTGAAATGAATGCCTACAATAAACTACAATTCCTGCTTTTCCTATATGGAACCACTCAGAATTTCATAATTTTCCAGTGTTTATTTTTGTACCATCATTAGTGGATTTGGCGCCTCTCTGCCAAAGAACAGAAATCCAACTCTCTCAAGTAATTTCTTCTCTTAGTTAATTAAACAAGCATCAGTGAGGGATTCAAAAAAATCCTGTATTCACAGAAACCATGCATAACGTACTGTGTATTGTTCCATCCTCAAGTCCTGCCTCTAGTGGCTGCTGTAACAGTTCTTTACTTTGTCAAAAAGAATTGTAAATTCTGTCTCTCAAAGCTAAATTCAGATTTATTTTGGTGCTTTTAGCTTTGCAGTTGAACTGTTATCTACTCAGTGGCAGGGTCTTCTCTAATAAAGGAAAAAGAATGGTATCCATGGCAGAGACAAGAATGGCAAAGATTCCTGGTCTCTGCATTGATTTATCTGATCAGGGGGTGGGGTCTTGCTTTCCAAGGTAAATCTGTTCAGATAGATTTTATGTTTCTTCCCTTGGCTAACAACAAATATTTGAGGACCTGTATGTATTTTGTTAACTGCATTAACTTACTTATACCAAATTACAAATTTTCAAATGCTGTATAGGGACAATCACTCAATTTCATATGACTAGTGTAATTTTAATCTGGGCTATTACAAAACACTATCATTGTCATTGTTTAGCACTTTGAATAATTTTAACTGAGATTACTTTTTTTTTCTATATGCTTTACTAGAATATGTTGGAATTTATAAGAATATACTACTACGTAGAATATAGTGGGTTTGTGCTGCAAATGTATAGACAAGATGGACAAAATTTTGTATTTGGTAGTCTTTTTTCAATGGACTTCTTGGAAGCATCTGAGGAAAATGTTTAATACCATCCATGTGTGGGAATCAACATTTGAATCACAAATATTTACATAGTAAAAATATTAATAATAATTGTTATTAATAGTTACATTGACAACATTATAGGCTAGAAAATGCTCCAAAAATATCAGTGGTTTTGCTGTTATTTTTGTAATTGCTTTTGTTTTGAGTGGTGACTAGAGGGTTGGACAAAAGATGTACATTTTAAGTGAATCATGTCATAATTTTTGAAGTTCTCGGTATAAACAGACCTTTTCTTTCCAACTCCTTTGAAGCTGTGTCTTTAAAAGACTCTTGTAAAGTGTATTGCTGTTTCTCATCAGCTTTGTCTGAGCAGCCATTACAAAGGAAGGTGTCAAAGTTTGCCATAGTTCCAACTTGTAAAATGGGTTATTGGACTTTCTAGACACCCAATTTAAAAGACCAAATCTCAACAATCTTCAAACCCTCTCCTTAGTTAATAACTAACACCCCCTTAAATTGCTGTATTACTCCTGTAATATACAAGAAAATGTTTAATAGGTTTTCTCTATGTAGAATAGAAAAGTAGTCTTTATTAAGCTAAGTTTATTTTTTTTTTTCTGCTGTCTGTGGAATGAAGTGCTGTTACTTTATCATTTTGGAGTTCTTTCTTGCAGGTCTAAGTGTTAGGGGGCCAATAGTACAGTTGGTGAATCCTGTTACTGTTTTGACAAGTTACAATAGAGTTCATACAAGCTTATCAATGATAAAGTACATGAGGGAGAAAAATAAAACAAGTTGGTAATGACTGACAGATAAAACAAAGAACCAAAAAGAGATTAAGGGAATATGAGTTCAATGCACTGAGGTCTTTCTGTTGAGAAGGAAGAAGAAATTGTGATTTGGTAGTTCACTCCCTTGGTGTCAGACTCAAGATGAAAGAGTTTGTGGATTTGAATGTCTCGTTTGCCTTCTGTGCAGAAGGAGAAATTTGGAAATAGATTTTGTATGTGAAGTCTCGTCTTGAGTACACTGAGGTTTGTTCTGTAGCTGAACAAATGTAGCTTTTTATTTTAATACATTTACAATATAATTGCATTTCAATACCAGTAATGTATTGTGGAAATCACAGTGGCTTAAAATTGTGTGCTTCATGTATCTTTACTAAAACAAAACTATATACTATAGTAATGACAACAAAGTGGAGTTAATTGAGGAAGAAAATCCATTAAGATTGTGGAAGTTCTGTTGATTGTCTTTTGGTTTTTTTGTATCTTCTGTTTTGGACTTACAGTTGTTGCATTTCTGTAAAAGTGCAACATTGTTTACTGCTGCTACATAGAATCACAAAATAAGTAGTTTTGATTAGGTAGAAGTACCTTTAGGATTCGGGAGAGGTACTGTTCATTCTTGTGAACTTGAATCTTTAACCAAACTTGGTCAGACTTTGGGCTTAAAATAATCAGAAATTTTTTTTGGTGGTGTGAACAGTAGCAGACAAGAGCTGTTGAAGGAGAAGTCAGTAAATTTATTAATTTCCAACTCTTGTTTTTTTTCAGATCGTCCTTTGAATATTAATCTACATTTACCTCAGTGTTTCAAAGTTTGTTTACAGTTTTGGTAAATGATGGCTCAGCTCCAGCAAGGAGGTCCAGATGAAAAAGAGAAGACCACTGCGTTGAAGGGTATGAGTCTTTTTTGCCTTTTCTTTTTGCATATATTGACATTTCAGAAATTATTGTTTAGGAAAGGAAAATACTATGATATAATTATAAGTTAGAGCTTGGGAATTACAATACTAGAAGAGACTCTTAGTCCACCTGTGCTAATGCTTATTGTCTAATGGTGTGTCCATTTATCAGTATTTTCATAAGATGGTGTAAAACAAAATGATATATGGTAAAGAGTGACAGAATAAACTATTCATTGCTTTTCAAAATTTTCATAATTGTCCTTTTAGAAAGTTGACTGGCTTTTGTGTTTTTTAGTTTTCAGAAGTTTTGATTTAATTTGTGTGATGCTTTTGTTTTATAGTTATACAACCATATTACAGCGTTAATACATTGGACTACAATGCTAAAAGGGAAGAGGCTTTCAGGACATTGATATCTGTACTGGTTTTATAAAGTTGCCTTTGTATGTTTTAAAAAATAAACAGATCTAAAGACTTAGGGGTAAAAATAATTTACGTAAATGACATGTTTTAGATAGTGGCATTCAGCTTTGGGAGTGCATGAAGCTGGTTAGACCTACAAGTAAGCTAGCCAAACCTTGATTTAAAGTGCTTGCATCACACAGTTGTATTATAAATTCTTTCAAAGGAGAAAAAATAACATAGCTTGGCACTCAAGTGTGCATCCTGGATTTCTATCCGAGCATCATTAGAAAGCAGTGTTCCGTTACATGTGATGATAGATGACGTTTCTTCAGTTGCAACGGAGTTTTTGTGAAGTATTTGGTGAAAATCTATGTAGTGCTTTTATAAAACTTTGTGCTAATTCTGTCCAATTAGTATCTTTTGAGGAAGCTATAGTTCAGGTTTGGAAGTAAAACTCCCATTTTATACATGGCATTTTTTTAATTATCTTTAAGGATTAGTGTTAATGATGTGATTGAGTGATTTTCCATTTAGCAACAGAAGGTGTCCTGCAGCTCACTCAGTTTTCAGCTCTGTTGAACTATTTCAAATTGAGTTGGAAAGTCCAAGACCTCAGGTAAGAATGGTAGATCAGATTTGGAAAGAAGCGCAAAGTTGTAAGACACTTTAAATAATGTTAATTTGAAAAGTTGCACAAGAAGAAAGTGAACGTGTCAGTCAGTGGTTTCAGCTCAGAACAGGTGCAGTTCTCCTTAGTGACTGATGAAAGCTGTAAATCATGACAAGCTGTACATATTGTGAATAAGCATAATATACTTCATATACTATGGTCCTTGACACTCAGGAGATTGATTTTTTTTGTTGTATAGTAAGTGACACTTCTGTGTAAATACATCTCAAAATAGATCATGGTCACATTGTATGGAAATTCAAGTGAAATTAAATTCTAGGGATGCAGTGTGATTGGAGTCTCTTCACTAAGGAGAGAAAGATGTGCTAAAGACTGTTGCTACCTTGATTTCGTCAAAGTACAAAGGAAGAAAGGACATATTTTTTACATCGTGTTGTGGGAGACTTCTTTGACACAATTCTTTTGTTTTTCCATACCATTTGGTTGAGAACCAAAGGAGCTTCCGCAGAACCTCCAAAGGATAGTGCACAAGAACAAACCCGTAATTACTTGCGTGAATTGGATTTCATGGGACTTGCTGTTAAACAGATGTGATGTAAAAGTGAGCTGTGGCTGAGAAAGACAGATTTAGAATCATCCAATCAGTATCTGGTGTTATATAGACATTTAGATACTACAGAGATACTGAGAAGCCATAGTACTTGTTGGAAAGATGTTGAATTTTAGCAACTGTACCAGATGGCGTTTGGTCCTCCAGCTTTGCCCAGTGGAATCACTCAGAAGGAAGAGTTGGCGACAATTGTGGATGCTGGAATAAATGTAAAGTGAACTTGAAGAGTTGTAGAAGTGCAGGTCAAGGAGTTCTCAAGAATGTTGAAGATAATTTTCAGTACATTTTAAACAGTAGAAATTTCAAAGTGTTAAATGTGTCAATCCTAAGCTTAGGTAATGTGGGTAGCCTACTGGCAACAAGACCATGCAAAAATAGTGGTACAAAATATAAAAATAATTGTTTTAAATAATACAAAGACGGAAACATAATTAATGCCAATGAAACTTAAAGAAAATTAGTCTTTTCAAACAGTTTTTTTTTTTTTGAGCTACAGCATTGGATAATGATAAAGGTAAAAATCCATATACTTAGAACACTTAATGTATTTCCTTGTAACACACAGTGTCTTGATTTATGGAATAGTTACAGTTCAAAGTCAGTTTAGCACTCCGGAACAGAATGTTTTTGTGGTCTTCAATTTAATCTAATGAAGAAGCAGGGAAGTATATTTTGGTGAAATCCTGCTGAATTGTGTCTTGATTTCTTTTTTAATTAATAACCAGAAAACATGTTAGAAGCATAGCACAGCGTTGTGTGAGTGATATGCAATGAGGAGAGATCATTGTACACTATTACCTGTGTATGCAGTAATTGTTTGGTAGTTACATGTAAATGTAAACATGTCCCCATAAATTTGCCTCTGGTTAAATGTAAATCCTTAAATCTAGAGTAAAGAATGTAGATGATGCTAATTTTAGTGTACTTGCATTAGTGACTGTATGTAGGGTGTACCAGGCCATACAGTCTTAATCTGAAAAGGATGTGTATGCCTTGGCTTGCTGTGAAGTGGATGGGAGTTTCTCTACCTTGAGAACTATTAAAGGGGGTGGTTGAGCAAAGGATTCAGGCCTAACAGTCTGGGTATCAAAGGAGGGGCTGAGGTTTGGTGTGGTCACACATCTGGTAAATGCCAGTGAGATGATGTGCTCAGGTAATCTGAACTCCTCAAGAAGGCAATCAAGACGCTATCAATTATTTGAAACTGAAGTTAGAAAACTTTATATGAAAACCATACCTCAGAGACTTATTTTCTAACATTGAGGTAATGAATCATTGAAACTACTTGCTATGTCTTTGGTGACTTCTCTTTCTCTGGACATTTTTAGATTAACATAAAGATAAATAGGTAGGTAAATAAATAAGTAAATAAATGAGTATGTATACAGGCAGTGAAGTCCAGCATTTGAACTTCAACAGGATTTCCCATAACAGTGTCCTGTGTTTAGTAGTACTGGGATATTCTTCTGCCTGCAAGATCTACAAATATCAGGAAACACATTATTTTACTGTTACAAAGGAAATAAAAGACACAGCATGCATTATGTATTTTTTTGTTTTCCTTTTTTAGATTTATTGTCTAGAATAGACTTGGATGAACTAATGAAAAAAGATGAGCCACCACTTGAATTTCCTGATACGTTGGAAGGATTTGAGTACATTTTTAATGAAAGTAAGTCATACATGGTTTGTAAAGACCATATGTAGAATAATGTTGAGCGGTTTTCAGAAGTTGAATTATACCTTATAAGTCCCTATTAAAATTTCATACTTTCCTGTTAGGATTGAAATTTTAAACTTCAGTGCTTATAGACTTGTAAATCTGAGACGTGTTTTTTATTTCATACAATTATCACAAAAATCCCTCATTTCGTACAATGTTGTGGAGTTGTACTGGACCTACTTTATGACTTCCTGTTTTCTGTTACAAAACTGTTGTTGATATAAGAATCCTGAAAGTAATTTCTGTAGCATTTAAAAATCAGAATTAAAGACTGGTCACTCATTTAAGGAGTGTTTTATTTCCTGATTAATTTTTATGTCTACAGAAGAAGTTGTTTTTTGGTTAATAATTTGTCCCAGCTATTCCATTAATACCAATAGGAAAACACCTATGTATGTTGATAGGAGAATAAGCAATGTGATAGACTGTCTCTTCTCGTGTGGAACATAATTTTGCATTGCAGCCAAGTGTGTGACGACTGCAAGCAAGTACTTTCAGCTAGCTCAATCTCTGTGTTAAATGACTTAGTATTTATAATTTCCAGTGCATGCATTTTAAAATCCAGGTGAGAAATGAGCTTCTGAGCTAAAGTAATACCTGACTGCAGGAAGTGTCTCTTTCAAGATTGTTTAAAACCTGTAGAACAAATGGGAATGTTTACAATTTTACTTCTTTGCAGTGCCGGCTCTGTGAACAGAGGAACTTTAGTTTCTAAATCTGCCTGTTTTTCATCTTACACTTTTAAAGGAAAAAGAACCCCGAGCTTTCCTTTAAATTATAGTAATTTATGCAACACTTAGCTTTTTAATACCCTGATGGCTTTCACAGGTAGGTACTTAGAGACTAAAAATGTCATGAAAGTGATGCTCTTTCTTTGATGGAAGGAGTTCAGCTCTGTCACTTTTCAGCTCCTTATTTTTAGATCTGCACAGTGTCTACTGTCTTCCTTACTGACTTCAGAGTTAATAGTTCATACGTGGCTGATAAAAAGGGCTGAAATTTGAATTTTGGGGAATGAATTATGTTACTGAATATTCCATTACTAAACCTCACAGCCTGAGTGATTTCCATAGAATGGAGGAAAACCTATTACATAAGCTGAGGGTCAACCAAGCAAAAAAGTCACCATTTTACTTTTGTACATTTAATTCAAATGTTTAGTCTTGTATTTTAATGTCTTAATCATGCTCCTTTTTATGGTGGAAAAGTACAGAATTTTTTGGTTAGATTATTTAAATCTGAATAAGGCAGGGGTTCCAGAAAGTCAAAGGGAAAATATAGCAGATATTTGTTACTTGTGGCGAGAGCCAGTTCATGTACTGTTGAAGGGCATATTTGAAGAGTATGTAGCTGAGAAGGAGCAGCTGAAAGTAAAGTTATTATGAAAAATGTAAGAAGGAGGATGTTTGAACCCAACACAGGGATAGGAAACTGTGGAGAAATACTTCTGTGGTATCTAGTACATGAGGTAAGGCAGGTCTGGATAAAAGTTAAATCAGCAGATAAGCACATCAGATCTTAAATATTTTATTTAAAGCATCAGGAGTCAAAGTGTAAAAGTTCTGTAAATACATGAACCAAGTTATTTTTTTCTATTCAAGAGGAAACATTATGGAGGAACCTTTGTTTCAGCATTCAAAGTTCACTTGCACGTATCACTACTTTTATGTTTGACTGATACACTGCAGTTTTCTAATGCTCTGAGATCATAACTTGTGTTTTGTTTCATAGGCTGAAACATTTTTGGTAAAATATTTGTTCTTGTATTTGGCTTCCTACTGGTTGCCATTTTATTATTATCATTGTTTTAAGACAGTCCATGTCTTCACAAGTGGTTGGATTTGCAGTTAACTTTGTCTATAAACAAGGCCAACTACAGGAAGTTACAATGAGAGCAAAAGTAGCATGTGGTTTTGCTCTGAACAAGCATTCTGCTTTATTCTACTTTTGTAATCTCAGTGTACCCTGAATCTAGGAGGTCTTGCTTGATTTCACTTTGGAGTTAAGATATTTTCCCTAACTGTGGACATGGTTCTTTTCAGATTAGCTTAGAGAGTTGTTAGGCTTGAGGATAAATCTTTCCCTTACTTCCAGCCCCTTTTGTATTTGCATTCCTTTACAATGCAGTTAGTTTTGAAGTAGAGGATTTGTAGCAACAGTTCAGTCACCTGCAGATCAAATATTAACTGCAAATGTTTACATTTCACTGTTAATTCATGGCAGTTGAGGTGTAAATATGTCTTGTGAAGTACTCTGGCATTTGATATCTGTGTGCAATTTCACTGTCATAATTTCTGTTTAGTTTAATCTAGCAGTATATACAAAAAAATGGGAGTGCAATTTTTTTATGCTACAATTGTTTTCTGTTAAAAAGCCTATAACCAAAAATGAGGAGGAATTCGTAATAGCTTGAGTTTTAGATGTAGACTTATTTTAAAATTGTCAGCAATTGAGTATGTCTTACTTTTAATGAAGAAGTATATTAACTGTAATGATTTTGTTTCTTTTACAGAAGGGCAATTAAGACACATTAAAACTGGGGAGCCATTTGTTTTTAATTATCGTGAAGATTTGCATAGATGGAACCAAAAGCGCTATGAAGCCCTTGGAGAGGTACATAATTTGTGTGTGTGTGCATGCATGTATATATATCTCTGTGTGTAGCATTCAAATGCATGCGCACATTTAATGTGTGTTTGTATGTGTATATATATATATAGGTATGTATGTGGATGTACATATGGGTATGTATATATGTGTATGTGTGTGTGTTCATGTGCTATGGGTTTTGTTCTGTTTCTTTGTAGATGTGATATTTTTGCATACAATAATAAAGTTTTAGTGTGGTTCCAGTCATTTAATATAAGCTATTTCAGGATTTACTGCATATTAATGCTCTAACAGTAATTTCTGTTGTTTGCTATATAGCTTAGGGTGTGATTTAGATTACTGTTTGACTTTAGTATATCTTCATAATAGAATATCATCTACCTACATAAGTCAGATTATACAGTGCAGTATTTTCTTTAACCTTAGTCACCTTATGGATTACAAAGCTGTGACAATTTTCTTTTTGGCTGAAGATAAATGCATTGGTTAATTTTCTCATGTTACCAGGAGGTACCAGAACCACTACATAAAACAGAAATCTGAAGATGAATTGGTTAGATACCTGTTGGTGTATTACATATTTGGATGCTACTGGTACTTCCTAGGCAGTTCTGCCCCCCATAGCTACCTGCTCACTCCTCACTGTGGAATAGGGGAGAGAATGAGAGGGGTAAAAATGAAAAATTCACAGGCTGAGTTACAGTTTAATAGGTAAAGTAAAAACTGTGCATACAAGCTGTGCACACAAGAAGAAATCAATTCACTTCTTTACATCAGCAGGCAGATGTATAGCCATCTGCAGGAAAACAGGGCTTGTTTAGGCATAATGGTGCCTTAGGAAGAAAAGTGCCTTATGCATACAGTCCTGGAATGGATTTGGGTTGAAAGGGGCCTTGCATGTCATCTAATTCCAACCCCCTGCCATAGGCAGGGACACCTTCTACTACATGAGGTTACTTGAAGCCCTGACCTTGAAGGCTGACAGGGATGGGGCATCCCCAGCTTCTCTGGGTAAAGTCTTCCAGTACCTCACCACCCTCACAGTCAAGAATTTCTTCCTGATGTCTAATCTAAACCTACCCACTTTTGCTAGGTTTGAAGCTATTGCCTTTTGTTCTGTCACTCCATGTTCTTGTCAGTAGTCCCTCTCCACTTCCCTTGTAGCCCCTTTACTGGAAGCTGCTGTAATGTCTCCCTGGAGATGTTTGTTCTCTGGGTTGAGCAACCCAAACTCACTCAGCCTGTGTTCATAGGAGAGGTGCTCCAGCCCCTCTGGTGGTGCTCTGTGCTTGCTTGCTCAGCCACTGTTTCATTTGTGTGTCAGCCCTGGCTCTCTGCTGGAGCTGCGCAGCTGTTTGTCCTGCCAGAGCTTTGTTACCAGGGATTGATGAAGCTTGCTTTTTACCTTCTCCTCCTCATTCTTGGCAAGAACGGTGGCAGGGAGTAGAAACTGAGTGGGGCTACTGCAGGTGCTTCTTAGATCTTTTCACTTCATATACTTTTCCAAAAAAAGGGGTAGTGCTGTGTCTTGATACACATTTCTTCTTAGAGGAAATACTGTTGCATGGCCTGTGTGTATGGATGTTTTTGTGTGTCTGCATTGTTCAAATATTCCCATTTTCCAAATAAGCGAGTTGGACAAGATGTGACTCTAAAGATCAGTATGGGCTTCCTGTACCACCATACTTCCCTATGCATATTTGGAAATATACAGCAGATTTCACATTCTGTGCATCTGAAAAGCTTGTGAAAATATCTTCAACCCACAGTAGTATGAAAAACTTTCTAATTTTTTTGGTGTACTTGTTTTGGGACCGAGGATCTTATATCTGTGATCTGTGTAGTGCATTTTGCCTTAGTTATAGTCATTGTCCAAGTTCCCGTTTGAATGATCTTTGAAAATGCACTTTTTTTTTTTTTGTATTGGTAGGTAAAGGACAAGGAAGGCTTAAGGACATATATCTGGCAGGGAATTGTTCTAAGTTGTCTGTTTTGTGTTTTTAGAGAAAAAAATCCCTCATCTGTGTTTCAGTCTTTTTCTACTAGGTGCTCAGTACCACATAATTGTTCTAACAAGCCACAAATTTATAGATGTTCCATTGTCTGGATGTGATGTAATTATTTGGGAACAGAGGAGGTGCTGATCCTTGGCACTTATTCACATAACTAAAATCTCGTTTTGTGCCATAAATTAGTGGGTCACCGATGCAAACGTTGAATAATACTGGAGTGGTATATCACCCTCTGATAAGCTGTTTTGTAGTCTAAGGTGAAGATGTGTTTAGCAAACTGTGGTAGCTTAAGAAGCAGTCACTCAAATGATATGTAAAGTGATGTAGTAAAATCTGGCCTTAGGCCTTTGCTTTGAAACATCATCCTTTGGTTGTAGGAGTTCTTTAATGTGCGTTTAGGGTTCAGTTATGTAGCTTGTCATCCAGTGAGATGATGAAGTAGCTGTATTTGTATCACTGAACAAAATTGTTTTATGTATTCAGAGTTTCCATTGTTAGCTCAGTCATTGCATCATTGCATGCTGTTTTTTTAATCTTCAAAGGATACCCAGGATTTTTAAAGGATAATCCTGCACACGACAACTTTTTTTACTGCACATGTACGTATATATATTTTAAAAGAAAAAAAAAAAAGTGTGTGTGTTGTGGAGTGTTTGGGTCTTTTGTGTACTCCCTGGCCTTATAATACCAGCATCATTCTCTCTTTCCTGAAGCATTAATAAATTTCAATTTAGTTATCCATGCTTCTTTTTTTTTTTTTTTTTTTTTGCTGATACAAGTAATGAATACACTGTCTATGATGTTCTGCCATTTTTCTGATTGTGTGGGAATTTGTTCTTCAAAAATCAAAATAGTTCGCCTACATCTCCTCTCCTTAGATCTTTTTATTCTTCATTCACTGAACAGTTACTTCAGGCACACAATTTTTTTTCTGCAGCCTTTTGATACGTGTTGTTAATAGACAATTTAGTGAACTGTTAATAATTTTGTGATTCTGGTTCAGTCATTGCTATTGTGGCATTGAATTTTGTGGAGAGCCTCTCCATTTGCTTTTTAAAAATTAAAATGGCAGCAGAAGTGCATAGAACAGAGTGTTGCAGCTGCTTCAAACTGATGATTAATCTATGTGGCAAGTTTGAAGTATGACTGGGAAAAAAATTTGTGACAACAGTTTAGTTGTTGCAGGCTTTTGTTTACTTTCTACTTTCATACTCATAGAGTATCCAGAGTATCCGTAGCACCAGAAGGTGGATATTGTCTGTTACTTTGCATGTATCTTACAACCTAAAGGCAGTTATAATTTGTTGATTACTTGGAGGCCATTGAACACTGGCATTAATATTTTTGGGAATGCCTTCACTGATTAAGAGACTTTTACCTGTACTGACAGTTTGCTTCTCTACCAATGTCTTGGAAAATTCAAAGAGGATTTGTAAATATGTAGATTATAATGTAGACCATGACATAAATATCTCTGCTGTTATCCTATTCAATTTAATGCCATGTCTTGTAATTGCAGCCTTTCTGACATGCAAAAGTCTGTAAGCAGGTAGCAAAAGAATTTAGATTTTTTTTTGCAGTCACCATAGTATAATATTTTGTATTTATGTAGAACAGATATGTAAAACAAAGAAATGGAACACTTAAATCAGAAATTCCTGGTGTCATGTATGATAAGATACAGTTAATTTTATGTCATCAGAGAAGTCTTATTCCACTAAATAAACCGCTTTAAAGTATGTTCACAAGTGTAAGATCCAGCTCATCACAAAGTAGATTGCCATCAAGGTTAATATTTGAGTAGTGTGTGTGGGATAAGTATGTAAAATTATGACCTTGACAACCCATAATTCAGATGGCTAAGAGTAAAATCGGATTTTTATTTCCAGATCTCCTTTAAGTTAAAGAACAGCTTGGTCTCAACATGATTTAAAAAATAAGTGTTCACCTGCTACTAATTTTCTTCTTGGTTGCAAAGATCATTATTTGTTTTGATGACTGAGAGGCTATTTACATAGCACAAATGAAAGCATAGAGCAGCAGAAGAGGACATGTAAGTTAATGGAGAAGGAAGCATTAAGTAGTCTGCATTTGAAAGGGTAGCTTCTTACATGAATAACCCAAAATCTGATGATAGGCTGCACGTGCACCTGATAGTACTTAAGGTCCAATCTTGCAGCCAAAGCTCATGTGAATAAACTCAATAGGTCTGATCTTGTGAATAAGGGCTTCAGGATCAAGTTTCAAATAAAATGTGCAGATTGTTAGTAGAAATCCTTACACTCCTAGTTTCAGTTTCTTTGCAGTTTATCGTTGAACATTCCAAATTTTCTCTGGCTAGCACTGCTTTAATATAATATAAAGTTCATGCTTCATACTATGGATCAAGCAAAATTGCTTGTGTACCTCGACTTCTTATAATGTATTTGCCATTAGTTATTTAGTGTTTAGAAGAACTCTTACTGAATCAACAAAATAAATTTATAGTGATGTAACATATTGTTGGATTCACAAATATTTGCGTTTATGGCATGCCTGCTTGGCTTGGCCTGTTGAAGAGATTTTTCTGTTTAGAGATGAGATACCAAATACTTAACAGGTGTCTGTGGAGCATGTGTGAATTGAATTGTTTCAGTGTCTTGTATTACAGCCAAATAAGGGTGAACTTCCATGGAGGTAGCAAAAAGGCTCACTAAAACTCCTGTTTCAGAGGGAGAATGAAAGCATCTAATTCAAATATCTCTCCAGTCCTTATTTTTGAGAGCAGTTAATTTCTGTTTTGTATGATCTCCTTTGATAGTGCTGTTTCTCTGCAAGTTATGCCCCATTTTGGTGGTTTAGGAGTGATACTCTCCAATTCAGTGGTTCCACTGAGGCACTCTGAGCCGTGTGCTGCTTCCTTCCTTCCCCCTCCCTCTCTTCCCCTGTGACAGGATGGAGAGCATTGAGAGCACAAAATGTAAATATGATGGGTTGACATCAGAGCAATTTGCTGGAAACAGCAATGAGGTAAGAAAATTAGCAGAAACAACAAAAATATTAATAGCAAGAGTGTACAAAAGCAAAAGAGTGATTTCCATGCAAAAGGCTCACCATAAAGGTCTGATCCATGCAGCCAGGCTCCCTTGCTCCAGAAGTGAGCCCTTCCCTGTTTGTGGAAAATAACAGGGAGGTACAGAGTAACCTCGGGGTCCTAGCGATGCCCCTCTCTGGCTGCTGTGGAAATGGAAATGAACCCTGTCCTGGCCAGAATCAGGGCCCCCATCTACATTGCAGAAGGCTTTTTGCTTTAGCAAAATTTTACAGTAGAGTCAATGTCACAAAAAATATTTAGAATTTAAATATTTAGAAAATTTAGAATATTTAGAAAAATATTTGCACCTCTCCTTGAGGTACACATCAAATTTCCCCATCCGTCTGTATTACCCATGAAATGCACTCAGTTTCTTCAACAAAATGGTCCCACTGATGGCTTTGATGGAGGCCAGCTAATCCAAACTGTCGCCCCTAACAGATTCCTCATATGCACAATGGAACTCTGTCCCTTCCATTGTATATGGAGGTTTTGGCTGGGCAGGGCCAGCTAAACTGGAGCCTGTAGTGTTAACTAACCAGGTAGTCTTCAAATAAATGTAAATCCCAGTGTTTGAAGTTTCCACCACCCATTGTTTTCAGCGTGGTTTTAATAGTCCGTTGTATCATTCAGCTTTCCCAGAGGCTGGTGCATGACAGGGAACATGATACCCACTCAATACTGTGCTCTCTGGCCATGAGGTCTATTGGGGCTATTTTTGAAACCAGTCCCATTGTACTGATGCCTTTTCCTGGTCTTAAAAAATTGAGAGCCAGACACTGTTAAGGGATAAAGGGATTTTACCTCGATACCTTAATAAGAATGCTGTGGTGCACTATTTCATCAAGGTGGGATGTGCTGCAAAGCACACACACGATAGATAGCGTATACAGTTTATAGACCTTACAAATTAGCATACCTAACAAAGATGCTCCAATGGGAGGCCTGGATAAATGGCGTCATATTCCCCCATTCTAGGAATTCCCCACTGGATGGGCCAAATTTCTAGTTTACAGGATATGTTCTAGAGAAGACCTTAGTTTCCCAAGATAGTGTAGGGTTTTTCAGCCTCCTACTATGAAGCCTCTAGGATGTTTGGTCTCCTGGCCTAACAAAATACTAGGAGTATGTGAAGTTATCAGACATAAGGAATTACAAATATGCATGCTAAAAATACTGAGGATACATGAAAGTTATTATTAAAGGTATATAAAAGAAAAGGCAAAAAATCATCTTCACATCAATGCAACTCAGTTTTTTCTGGTGTGCCATGTTGCCACAGGACTTGCTTTCTGAGGCACAAGTTGGTGTTCCAGGCAGTGGTGTGAGGCACAGGGTTAGGATGAGGGCAATGTAATTAATTAACCTGCCAAACCTTCTGCTATTTGTATTTCGACCATCATCCACCACACCACAGGGGCTGTACCTGCTTGGCGTGCTTGATCACAGCTCATGTTTCATAGTTATTGATCACCTGGGAAATAGTGTCCATCGTTAAATCCACCCCATAGTTAAGCCATGAGCCCATCTGTATTGTTACATCTCTTCCCTGCTGGCCTGAGGCATCATGGGCCCACCAACCAGAAATAATTCACCCTTATGCTGCCAGTCCAGATCCACCTGAGACAGTTTAATCTTGGTAGCCCAATCCACCTGTCCATTCTTGAAACACTCTTCAGTAGCCTGACTCCTGCGTGGACGTACTGCATACTTGAAATACTTTTCCAGCCAGCTTCTCTACCTGAGTGGTGATGTCTTGCCACAATTCTTCAGCCCAGATGGGTTTACCTCTATCCTGCCAGTTGGTCTTTTCCCATTGGTCCAACCACCCCTGCAGTGCATTTGCTGCCATCCACAAGTCAGTGCAAAGGTGCAGCACTGGCCATTTCTCTCATTCAGCGACATCTAGAGCCAGCTGGATGGCTTTCAGCTCTGCGACCTGACTTGATGCACCTTGTCCCTCCATAGCTTCTGTGACTCACTATGCAGAACCCTGTACAGCTGCTTTCTGTTTTCAGTGTAGCCCAGCCATACACTAGGAACCATCAGTGAAGAGATCATATTTCTTTTTCATTTTCTGGTAGCTGATTATATGATGGGGCCTCATCAGCATGTGTAACTTCCTCCTCTTCTTCTGATGATAATCCACATTTTTTTGCCTTCAGGCTGAGTCATGATGAATTCCAAGATCCCTGAGCAGCTGGCATTTGCTGTTTAAGCTTTCTGTGTGATCAGGGCTACCCAATTACTCCACATAGTACTGGCGGCATGATGTGTGGCAGGGACTTTCCCTTTGAACATACAGCCCAGCACTGGCAGTCAGGGTGCCAGGAGGAGCTGTGTTTTGGTGCCCATCACTTGGGAAGCAGCTTAAGCCTCTTCATAAGCTGCCAGGATCTTTTTCAGTTGTAATGTAGTGGGCCTCAGATCCTTTGTATCCCCAACTCTAGAACCCCAGGGTTCATCCTTCAGTCTCCTCCGGTACTGTTCCAGAGATTCCAGGAAGGACCATTCTCCCTGACTGTAGTGTAGACCACATTTTTCACATCCTGTTCTGACTGCCTGCAGAGCTACTGCATGAAAAGTCTCCTGTTTGATTTGTTCAAAAGCTTGTCATTCGGGACACCACTTAATATCATCCTTCCTTCAGATCACATGCTAGAGAGGACTCACAATCTGACTGTAATCTGCAATATGCATCCTCCAAAAACCCACAGCATCTAAGAAAGTCTCTGTTTCCTTCTTGATGGTTGGTAGGGACATAGCTGCTTCTTGGTAGACCATGTCCATTGGAATCCAATGGTGTCCATCTTGCCATTTTACTCCCAAAAAAAGGAATTTCCTGGACAGTTCCTTTGACCTTACTTTTCTTCACAGCAAAAGCAGCCTTCAGAAGGATTTGGATTATGTTCTCCCTTTCTCACAAACTTTCTCTATTGTGTTCCCCAGCAGTGTGGTGATGTCATCAATGTACGTGTTCTGGAGCCTCACCCTTTTCCAGTGCAGTCTGGATCAGTCCAAGGCAAATAGTGGGCTCGGGTTTCCACCCCTTGCACATCCAGTTCTGGGTGTACTTTGTGTCCTTCTAGATGGCAGCAAACTGTGGCCTGCACTCATGGCTAAACACATGGAGAAAAACATATTTGCAGTGTCAGTTGTGGCACCACTTTGCTGCCTTGGACTCCAGCTCATACAGAAGTTCCAGCGCACCTTGCACAGCAGTGCTCAGCGATGGTGTGACTTTTTTCAGGCCATGATAATCCACTTGTCAGTCTCCACTGTATTTACACACTGGCCATAGGGGACTACTAAAGGGTGAGTGAGTCTTGCTGGCCACTCCGTGGTTCTCCAGAACCCATCTCATGGCTGGGTTCACAGAGTCCCAGCTGGCATGGTATTATCAATGGTGCACTGCTGTGCTAGTGATTGGTACTCGCTGTTCTTCGACCCACAGCAGTCCCACAGCAGAAGGGTCCTCTGAGACACCAGGCAAGGTATTCAGCTGTTTGACTTCCTCTATCTCCACAGCAGCTCTCCCAGAAGCACACCAATGGCCTTTTGGGGTCCTTGAAATTTACAATCTGCCCTTGAAGGTGAGGAGTAATGCAGGTTCTTGCTAATAGACCCCCTTGGAACAGATTTGAGTGAAATGACATTGTCATCAGTGTTTATAAGTATATATAAGAAAGTTTTATTTTGGAACAGTTTTGTTTTAATGAAAAGCAGATATGTAGCTTGATGCAGTGGTTTTCAGGGTAGTTATGACAAGGGTGAAGGGAAAGAGAAATCTTGACTCTGTTTCAGAAGGCTGGTTTATTATATTATGATATATATTATATTAAAAAAGACCACACTAAAACTATACTAAAAAGAACAGAGAGAAAAGATTCATCAGAAGGTGAGACAGGAATAGAATGGAATGACTAACAAAGTTCTGTGACTCCCAGAGAGTCCGAGAGCTGCTGCCTCCTGGATTGGTCACTAAGTAGAAACATCCCACATCGACCAATCAAGGAAGCACCTGCTGCATTCCACAGCAGCAGATAACAAATTGTTTATACTTGAAGCTGAGGCCCTCTCAGCTTCTCAGGAGAAGAAAATCCTAGCAAAGGGACTTTCATAAAATATCATAACTACAGTAGCTGATTTACTTATTATTGTCTTGGTTTAAGATAATTTGAGAGGGACACTCTAAAATGAGATACCTCCTCTTAATTTTAGCAATAAGGAAACATTAATATGAATAGATGTATGTGAAAAAATATAACATTTTATTGAAGAAATTGAGTAGTGATAGGCAAAAGAAGTAACAGCTGGTTTTAGTTTTGTTTTGTTTTGTTTTTTTAATATAGAATAACAGCAGTAGTATTATGATTTACATGTAAAATGTTCACTATGGAGCTGGACCTGACCCCATGGCAGCCATGGTGCCCTGACCAGAAGAGACCCCTTCTCCCTGCAGGAGAGTCCCCTCCCCATGGCATAGCAATGATGTGAGGTGGTACAGAATAACGTCTGGGTTCCATCCATGCCCCCTCCAGGCTACTGCAAAAACTAACCCTTTCCTTGCCAGACCAGGATACCCATCTACCAATGAATATTGCAGAAGGTTTTTTGCGTTAGCAAAATTTTCCAGTGGAGTCAACCTCACAAAAAACATATATGGTTGCAGTGTTTGGACAAAAATATAAAGGTAGGCAGAAGACAGAGATTAGCCAAGATCTTTAAAATATGGGAAGGTGTGACCTTACTATACAGAGAAGAATCTATGTGGAACAGAGAATCTTGAGTGTACCAGCTGAAGGAAGAGCCTAAATGAGCCTTATCACTGTATGGATAGCAAAGGCAATTATAAATGCAGTACTTTAGAAATCCATGTCCTGTGTGTTATAGGTTTTTTTTCATACTAGTTTGATTATTTTCAATTTTTGCTAGGTAAGTGTGAATTAGAAAAATGGCAAAGATTTTAAATAAATTAGTTAAAACAACTAAAACTGGGGCATGATACTGAATTTCTCTCCAATAGTAGTTCCTAAGCTCTAAGTAATAAGTTTCTAGAAAGTTCCAGTCCTTTTCCTGTTTTTGAATCAATGTTTCTGATAATTGAGAAAGTTAGTGGAGGCTGAAAAAAATTTTAAATTAAATATGCGCACAGTCTTTGTAATTTTATGAAGATGTGAGCTTTTAACAGTTTGTTAATTTTCAGCATTTCTTTTTTTCTGAGTGAAGTAAACGGACAACTAGGATTCAGGACTACTTAACAGTACCTACGGAAATTTAAATATGAATCTTCATTACATGCAGTATATTCATTTGCATATGCTAAATCAGCTTTCAAAATCTGATGTTTGTGAAGACTTTTTAGTGGCATGATTATGTCAGATGTGCTTCAGTGAACTCTTCTAGTTTGCAGGCAGCAATTGGCAGTACGTTGGTTCATCAGAGTAACATGACAGTTCTCGAAAGGTTCAGAGATAGTTTTATAATTATTGTTAGCATGATTTTTGAAAGAAATTATGAGCGTCTCATAAACCCAGATGGGTGTTTGTTACATTGTTGATAAATGTATTTTACATTTATAAATTGATAAACAGTGAAAAGCAGAAAAGATACAGTAAGGCAGATGGTTGTTTATAAAGCACTTGTAAGTTGCTGAATTCAAAGAATGGTACTAATTGTTAAAAAGAAGACAAAAATTGGAATAGGGGGAGTGTTTCAATGAGTTCATCATGAGCTTTTTAAAAATAAAACCTTCAGCAGCTTTAGTTCAATTAGAACCATTCTTGCTATACTGGGTTTACATGCAAAAGTTTAGACTCTCAGTTCATAATAAACTTTTGTACCAGCCATTTTCATGTAGCTGAAATTAAAGCTACAGCTAATCCACCTGTATGTATCCATTTCTTTCTTTTTCTTTTTTGTGGTTTGGAAAAAAACCCCAAAATTTATTGCTCAGCAAAATGAAATTGAATTATCACTGGACTTATTAATTGTTTCCATTTAAAAAGAATGAGCACAGTAGCAAACTCCAAAATCAAGCAGACATTTTACAGCAAGGAAATAAAATGGTAGCTAGATGACTTGTTTTCTGTTCAAGGAGTGGTGAAAAAAAATGTTTTTTGACAACTATCTGGCCAAAATAAATATATATTTAAGTAGTGCTTAGGCAGAACACCAATCAGTGTGTGTGATGAAACAAGTTGGCACACCTTACTCTTGTGAATGTTTAGGTCTTTCCATTAGGACTTTCCATTAGTGATATTAAAAGTTTCCATGAAAGACAAAGTATTTTCCTGCTTTTTCAGCATGAGTTTTTTGAAAAACAGATATGTAGATTTACTGCCTTCATCAAGCATCTCTTCTACAATATGTTTATTTTCAATTGCAGAACTCCAGAAGAGCTTGTTCTCTTTTACAGGATTTTCAGCTTTTGCATGATAAAGACTTCTATGCTTTCTGTATTTTCAACAAGATACCTATACATTTAATTTCTCTGGGGATATTTTTATTAACACCTGGCAGAGCACTGATATTGTCAGTAAAGCTGTATCAGTTGTGTCAGTCTTTAATAGAAATAATTTTTTAAGTTGCAAAGTTATATCATACTGATTAGCTAAAAATATGCAGAGTGCCTTTAAGCAGGATCCTAATCCTAACTGTTACAATAGCTTCAGATCTATCTGCCTTCTCTAGTGGTGGAGCTTCCAGGTGTAAAGGTGATCCTAGATGGAAATTATTCTGGTGAAGTGCAAGAGGTAACCATGGTAGATGGAGCTAGTCTTACAGTATGACTGTGAAGCTGACTTCTAGGGGAGAAAATGTGCTGGTTTTCAAGTTTTGTAAGGTAGTCATATGAAATTATTCACTTAAGTTTTGTGAAGTTTGTATGAAAACTTTAGAAGAAACACCACAAGTCCTCCATAGCTATTACCTAATCCTCTGGGAAGGGTACTGAATGTCAAGACTGTTACAGTCAGAATGTGACATAGACAAAGAGAAGAAAGAACAGGTTTTTTACTCTCTTGCTCCATAGTTAAATCCAAAATAATTAATTGCTTTAGGCAATGCTGGCCACTTTTATGCCACTTCAGGATAATATTTTAACTCTGTGAAAAATTTGAAAGCTCTTCATGCAACTGTCTTCTTTCCATTTTTAGTACCAAACAGCTGTGCTTTCTACATGCTGTCAGGTTTTGACCTTAGCTTTAATTATGGGAAAAGTAGTTTCAAGCTCCTGCTCTGAGTGAAGTAGAAGACCATTTAAGAAGGCCTTACTACTGCATGTCTCAACACTTAGCTTTAAAACTCTACAGGGAGTTTGTAGGTTTGATCAGGACTGGTGTTCTTATGTAGCTTTCAGTATGTTCCTTTAGAATAGTTTCTGACCTGAGGGTAAGCACACAAGAGAAAGCAACTAGGAAAGCAAACCCAGGACTACTTAGCAATCCATGTCTTTACTAGAAAAATGTGTAAAGGTCTGCACACTTCAGGTTCAAAAATACAAATACTTAGGTCTTTAAGAAATCAGAATAAACTCATTCTTCAGTGAGAGTTTGTTTCATTTAAAGTGTATCTGCTTTAAATATCAAAGCCATGCCTTTTTTAGGTTCTCCTCTTGGTATGGGTCCTGCCACCTATTTCCAGATTTCTCTGTTACTCAGTTCAGTGGGACAAACGTGGTTGTGTGTACAGACTAGGGAACAAGAGGCTGAGAAGCAGTGCTGTGGAGAGGAACTTAGGGTTTTTGGTTAGTGCAATGCTGCATATCAGTAAACAATGTGCTCTGGCAGTTGGGGGCATCAGGCCCATCAGTGCCAGGGGATTGTCCTGCTCTGCTTTGCACTGGGAGGGTCTAACCTTGAGTATCGTGTGCACTTTTGGGCACCATAATATCAAAAACACATGAAGCTATTAGCAATCTGAAGGAGGGCCATGAGGATGGTGAAGGATCTGGAGGGGAAGCCTTATGAGAAGTGGCTAAGATCACCTGGTTTGTTTGGCCTGGAGGAGACTGAGGGAAGACCTTGTCATGTCCTCAACATCCTCACAGGGGGAAGCAGAGGGGCAAGAACTGACCTCTTTATTCTTGTGTACCAGTGACAGGACAAAGGTAACAACATGAAGCTGAGTTTAGGAAGGTTCAGGTTAAAGATAAGGAAAAATTTCTTCACCCAGAGGTTGTTGGACACAAACTGGTTCCCAGGGAAGTGGTCACAGCACCTAGGCTGTACTAAATCAAGAAGCATTTGGACAACACTCGGGGACGTGGTGTGAATCTTTGGACTGTCCAGTGCAGGAACAGGATCTGGACTTGATAATCCTCATGAATCCCTTCTAACTCAGCTTATTCTGTAATTCTATGAAAGTTTCAGTTTCAAAGTGCATATTGCCTTCCACCAACTGATTTTTCAAGACGTGTCATGATGCACTTGAAAAGGTATTACCTGATAGTACGTGTACCATTACTCAATTCTACTGTGTTTTGCAAAATGCACCTTTAGAGGGTTGTGTGCCTTGAAATCAGTTTACAGTAGTAGAAAAGGAAACAGCTTGTTTGATAACATGAGCTTATACTCACAGTTGTCAGCCAGAAACAGAGCTCTTGTTTGTCCTGCATTTCAATCTACTGTTAAGTTTACAGTGTCACATCTCTTTTTTTGGGAATGTCAGAGATCACTGGATGCTACTTTGCTAGGACTACATAAGAATTAAACATGAAGTAAAAGGTCTGATGAATTCTTACAGATATCAGCATAGTTCAGTGCTCTTGGTTGCAGTGGGCTAGTATGCAAAAAGTACTTCCAGATGTAGGTAAAGAAAATAAAATAATTTTCATGGCAGGTAAGTTGAATTCACCTTCTGGAAGTTGCCAAGTTGCATACTGAGTTGCAAGTATATCGTTTCAGGTTTTATCAGTTCTCCATCAGTAAGCTAAAACTGCAAATTAATAAAGCATGTAATTAATATTTCTTTCTGGAGTAAATCTTCCTTTATACACATACTGTATGACTGGGAAATTTCAAAGTAAATCTGTAAGATAATGTTAAGTTATCTTTCTGTAAGACAAATCTGATGTCAGTTCACAGTCGGCCTAAGAATTAAAATATATTTTTTATTTTCTTCAGCTGTCTTTTGGAAAGTTATACTCTTCGGTGAAATGCTCAATATATTCTTCTAGTTTCAGTTGCTGGGCTTACCTTTCCATCTTCACAGGAAACCAATGGAGGATATTGTTAGATAGCCTAGAAAGTGGAATTTATTTGGTTGCAATATTAAATGAACTGCTAGTAATTTTTGACATAAAAATAGCCTGTAATCCTAGAGATAATATAGGCAAAATGAACACAAGTTAAATAAATCATAAGGTGACTAGGAGTGGAAAGTGAAGGTTGATGCACATTATTAGTGCCATTTAATATTTTGTTGGATAGGCTGCTTTCAGTAACAGAAAACATCCTTGGATCATAGCAACATATTTTCGGGATGCCTTGCAATATTCAGGAGTGCAGATGCTTTTGATCCTGCATTACAAGTCATAATTTTAAGAATACTGTGTTGTTAAAATAAGGCCCATTATCCCGCAGCAGTAATAGCAGAAGAAGCCATAATACTCACTTCTCTACCTGGCAAAACCAGGATTGTTTGGCTGACTAATAAAAGGAGCATTAAGTCGAGCAAGGGACGATCTCCAGGCAATTTGCAGGCAATTTAGAAGAATCTTTAGGGACAAATGGGCGAAGCACGTCAGTGAGTGCGTGACACAGCAGTTCCTGGGCAGTTGCGTTGAGCACGGGTAGCACAGAGGGTGCAGACAGGCTCTGGGTCTTTTGGTTGGTTGTGGGATGCTTTTTTTTCTTTTTTTCCAGGCAGTGGTTTACAAATGATCAAAAGCCTGCTGCTGCTGCCAGGAAAACTGTGCTAAGGCCAAACAGAACCCGCCAGGAAGGACACAGCTGTCCAGATCCCTGGCTGTAGGGAGCCTGGGGGCAGTACCAGAGGACAGTGCAAAAGGCACCTGTGCGTGGTGTGAGCTGGTGAATGATCTGCTCTGTCTGGTAGCAGGGCTTAAGCAAGAGGTGGGAAGCCTAAGGATTATTGGGGAGAGCAAAAGAGAAATAGACTGCTGGAGTTGCAGCCTTGCAACCCTAAGAGAAGCTTAGCAGGAGTCAGAGGAGCCCTGTCCCTCTTACCATCAGGCAGAAAGAGGACACCTAGCAGACGGGGGCAATGGAAATGGGTACCTACTCAGAGAGTTAGCAAAACTCCCTCCTGATCCCCATCATTTTCCCAGGTGCCCTTACAGAATAGGTACAAGGCCCCGGGTCCAGAGAACCAGGCAGGTGATGGTAAACAAAAAAATCTGTCTGGAGAGTCTCCCAGGTGCACTTTGTCTGTGAGATGGATCTCAACCTCAGGAAATTAAGAATAAAAGAAGGGTAGCTGTAGTAAGTTCACCTTCTGAAGGGAACTGAGGGCCCTGTATGTCACCCTGACCCATTCCACAGGGAAGTCTGCTGCTTGCCTGGGGCCCAGGTACGGGATATCAGCAGGAGATTCCCTGAACTAATTCACCCCTCTGATTATTACCCACTGCTGCTTGTCCAGCTTGGCATTCATGAGGCTGTGACAGGAAGGGTACCAGGTCATTTGAAAGGACATCAGGGCTCTGGATTGATTGGTTGGTGGGGCAGGAACATAGATGTGGTTCTGCTCAGTCCTTCAGGAGCAGGGATGAATAATAAAAGGAATAGGAAAACCCACGTTATCACTGAATGGTTTAAGGGCTGGTGCCATCAAAGGAATTTTGGGTTTTCTGCCATGGGCAATTTTTACAGCACCAGGCTTGCTTGAGTCAGATGGGCTCCATCTGTCCAACAAGGGCAAAAGGATTCTATGAGATTCTATGAGCCCATGAGTTGGCAGGGCTGATTGAGAACACTTTAAACTAGGTTTGAAGGGGGAAGGGGATATAACCAGGCACTCCAGAGGTAAGCCCAAGGGTGGTAAGCCAGAGTCAGGGATGAAATCAGCAGCACAGCTGAAGTGCATGTACACTGATGCATGCAGTGTGGGTAACAAACAAGGGGCTGGAAGCCATGGTACAGCAGGAAAGCAATGACATAGTCACCATCACAGAAATGTGGTGGGATGACTTGCAGGACTGGAGCACTGCAATGGACAGCTACAACCTCTTCACACGAGACAGGAGAGAGAGAGAAGAGATGGAGGGATGGCTCTGTATGTTAAGGAGACTCTGGATACCATGGAAGTTGAGATTAATGACAGTAAGATCAATTGCCATGGGTAAGAATCAGAGAAAGGCCAACAAAGCTGACATCCTGGGGGGAGTCTCCTACAGACCACCCAACCAGGATGAAGAGATGGATGAATTATTGTATAAGCACCTGGAGGATGTTTCAAGATTGCCAGCTGTAAGAGCCTGAATGAGAGATGTGGGACTCCAGGCGGCTCTTCAAGATGCAGTTTATTCCATGCAAGACGTTATAGCAGTCCAGGGTTGTGGGCCACAGAGCCTGTGCCTACAGCTGTCAGCTCCAGCTGCAGGCAGGCCTGGAGACCATTTGGCATTGGTTACAATACATTATATACTTTTCTTTGCTGAGCATCTTAACACAGTAGAACCAATCTATACTTTAACTTTTATCTATAGCCTATCACAACTACTATAATTACCATATTCATGTTACTATTCTCCAATCACTGAAAGTTAGCACATACAGATTAAGCTATAAGTTTCCTTGCAGTGGAAAATTCTAAGACCTTTTTTCTGCTTATGACATTTGCAACATTTGCTGGCTTGTTTGCCTGTGCCGTCTTTCTGCTTGGTAAAAACATCTTCTTGTTTGAGGTGGGTTTATCCTTTGCTCCAAGTCATAAAAACCCCTTCTAACTAACATACCCTTTGCCTCCTTGGTTATCCAGTAAAACTGGCTCAGCAATTCTTTTCTTCTATACCAAAACTTGCTTCCATCTCTATTCCTTCTTCAGAATCTACATTCAAAAATCTTTCTGCTAAGCATACATATCTGTGAGACTTTCTTGTCAAACTTTCATCCTTCCCAACAGCCAGCCCTTCTTCTTGTAGGAGATTTAACTTGCCAGGTATCTGCTGGTAACTCAACACAGTGGGAAGGAGGCAGTCTAGGGGTTCTTGGAGTGTATAGAGAAGAGTTTCTTGTCACAGATGGTGAGCGAGCCTGCCAGGGGCGGGGCTCTGCTAGACCTGCTGATTGCAAACAGAGAGGAGCTGGTGGGAGACATGGTGGTCATCTTGAGCACAGCAACCACAAAATTATAAAGTTTTCAATTCTTGGTGAAATAAAGGAGAGGCCTCAACAAAATTTCTGTCCTGTATTTCCAGAGGATGGACTTTGTCCTATTTATTTATGGGATTTATCCTATTTATGGGATTGACTCTATAAGTTCCCTGAGAAGCAGCCCTTAAAAACAAAGTGGTCCAGGAAGGTGGACATACTTCAAGAAATAAATTTTGCCCGTACAGGAGCAGGCCATCCCTATGTGCTGAAAGAGAAGCCAGTGGGGAAGAAGAGTGGTTCTGGCTGAGCAGGGAGTATTCACAGGAACTCAGGGGGGAAAAGAGAGGGTTGAAAAAGGAGTGCACAGCTCAGGAGGTATTCAAGGATGTTGTTAGGTCATGCAAAAAGAAAATTAGAGAGGCAGAATCTCCATTAGAAGTTAATCTGGCTGCTTCTGTAAAGAATAATAACAAATGTTTTATAAATATTTTAATAAAAAAAGGACGAAGGAAAAAACTCCATTCTTTACTGAATGCTAGGCGGTGAAAATAGTCACCAAAGATGAGGAAAAGGCTGGTGTATTTCACCCCTTAGTTTCAGTGTTCAACAGTGAAACTGATTATCCTCAGGGCAGCCGACCTCCTGAGCTAGTAGACAGGGACAGGGAGCAGAGTAGAAGCGCTGTAATCCAGGAGGAGGTAGGTAGTGACCAGCTGTGCTACACAGATGTTCACAAATCTGTGGGAGCATGTGGATGTCTAAAGGTTTTTAGCATCAGCAGAAGTCCTATGAGGAGCTTCTGAAGGAGCTGGGGTTGTTTAGGCTGGAGAAAAGGGATCCTTTTCAGTTAAATGTAAGTAAATCCTGTTTATTTTGACCCACTAGTATTCTGGAGCACAGAGGCAAAATGGTGAAGACATCTTGATATGAAAAGAAGGTGTTATTTAGAGTTCTGCTCTGGATTTACATGAAATTAATCCTTTAGTCCATCTGTGAATATTTATCAGGCCATTTCTGCTGAGCAATGAAAGGTGGCAGAATTAGATGATGTGTGACACATCACTGGTTTTTTAATCTGTGACTACAAAAGCTGGTGTGCTTTAACTATGTTAATCTGATATGTCAGTTGGTTTTGGCATGGATTTTTAATCTTTTGAAACTGTAGCACTGCCTCACCACCTTAACAACATTTTTTTTCCATAACAGTTGTAATAATCAGAACTGCTCTTTTTCCTCTTTTCATAACTCATCTCTACCATGAAATTTAGAGATAAGATAGTTGTAGCTATATAGATAGGATTGGAATATTGAATTATATTCATAATCTTCATTTAAATTTGTTCCACTGTTAACCTTTTGAGCTTTTTTTTAGTTTCCTGTTTTCTTTTGCAATCTTTTAATCATTATGTTTCTTGTCTCACCTTGGGTTAGGGGTCTTGCTTTCTGACAATGTTTAATTGCTTGCAGTGCAAGTGCTTGATTGAATCATCTGCTTATATTGATACATATATATTCATATGTATGTATATTTTTTAAAAAACTGAGAATTTCCATAAGATGGACTTAGTAATTAAGCTATTTCTAAAGTCAAGTAATTGTCTAGTGGTTTCTAAAATTAGAGATGCTTCTCTTAAAAAGGAAAAAAAAAAAAAGGAAAACAAAAAATAAACCAACAGATGTCAGCAAAGACCATGTAACGAAACATTGGGTCAAATCAGATCAAGAGTATGTGCTGCACTCATGCCAAATCCCTGTTGTCTTTCATTTAATTCTCTCAAAACAGATCTTGAGATCTTAGTTGTGATCAGTCAGCTCAAGATACAGAATATCACAACCATGTATAAAGGTTGAATTGAATGGCTTTCAGTAGAAAACACAAGAAACCACATAGAGATAATGTCAGTTCCATCTTAATGAATTGTTCTCCCATACTATAATCCAAGTGAGATCTTTGTGGATTTTTAAAATGCCATTGATTTTGTTTCTCTCTCTTTAACTTTTTTTTCCCCTGTTTTTAGCCGGCAATGAACTGGGGTTTTAGAAAGCCCATTCAGCTTTTAGAGTCTTTTGTTCTAGAATGATGATGGTGAGGGGTGTTTTTTTTTGGTTTTTTTTTTTGTTTGTTTGTTTGTCCCAGTTCTTAGGTAAGTCTATCAAAGAGCAGTATGTCAAAAAATTCATTGCATCTCTCATTAGTACGTATTGGCAGGTTTGTCACCTCAGGGTCAAAATAAAGCTCATTCAACCAAGGCTATGGCAGCCACAGCAGCAAGCCTCAGGTCACTACCACCACTTGAGATTTGCTGTAGGGCAGTCAGTTGGAGTTCATTTTGCATTTGTTTCACTGAACATTATTGCTTTTACACTGTGAAGAGGGAAACATTGTGGGTAGACCTCTGTATGTTATAGGGGTTGTTTCCCTCTTGTGCTTATTTTCTCTTCTTGCATTGGAGTGCCTATTACCAATGAGCAGCCAAATTTTATAAAATAACAAAATCTATTACATGTCATGACATTGCTTCTATACATTGTTTTATACTTGTTTGTTTTTAAGATAAGTTGCAAATCCTCCAGCGTGTATACTTTGCTGTGAAGTTATTAGAAAATGCAAATAGTGCTGAGGAGTCTAATTTCTTATGTTGAATATAAATTTTTTGAAAATAGTATCCTTTTTATGCCTGTGGAAGGTCCATTTTTGAGAAACTTAGATTCAGAAGATTGTAATGTGTTATGTCAGGTGTAAATTACTTAAAATAATTTCAGAGGTCTGAGGAGGTGATGGTGAATCACTCAGTGTCCTCTAGGAAATTCAGTCAAAGACACAACTTCACAAAAAAAGAGTAAGCAAGGCTGATATTTGTACATCTGTACATGGATTTCTCAGGAGAACTGCTGATATTCAGCTGTTACACATTTTAAGTGTAGTCTGTTCACAAGATGAGAGTTGATAAATAAACCTAAGGTCACATTAGTTTTGCATCTCTAAAGAAAGGAGAATGAACCCTTGCATTTTTCTTCACTTCAAGTATAGGAAGTTATGACTGAGTGACATACTGTAGAGGTTCGAGATGGTCAGTCTTCAGTGATTTCTAAACTAAAAATACCACTAAGAATTTTTATTCTAATTTTTCCCCCTTTTTTTTTTCTGCAATGTGTGTTCATTCAGGAGATTAAACTGAGGTTAAAATACAGTTGACTCAGAATGTTATTGGAGGAATAGTAAACTACTAATGACACTAATAATGTACTAACCCCTTTTATGACATGACTTAGGAAAATCCAAGAAGTCAATCAAGAAGGAAAATGCCAATGCAGCTGTGTTTTATTAGCTAGAGTCTGCTTGATTTTAAGTGTACTAGCTCTATTATTCTGAGAAATCTAACCACTCATAAAAACATGCAACTAAAATTATTGTCACTTGATTCTCTTACTCTCTTCATCTGATTTGCTTTGAGAACTCTCTTTAAAAATTATTGAAAAGTGATCTGACAGAGTGTTTAATGAGTGTTTTTTCACAAGCTGGCATCTTTGGAGGCAGAAGCCCCTATCCATTGAGTAAATGTGTTGTCCAAGTCATTAATTTCTTTGTGATTAAAATAGCCTGTTTTCTGGATCCATATGAAGGCTCACTGGTCATGACTAGGGTCTTTTTAGGTCTATTCCCCAATTATCCATAAGGCTATTTGACTTTGCAGATTACGTGTTTGAGACCACTAGCACTTCGAAAAGGTACTTCTGGAGGGATTCTTTGTTATATCCAACATAAATCATGACTGACTTATTTTAAGCTCCTCAGAAAGGCATTTGTGAGCACTGAAGGTTGGTTCCACTCCTGAACCATATGCATTAAGGCTCTCAACCTTGTTCACCATAGATGAAGGAAAACGACAACAAAGATATAGCAGAGATTAGATACTTGTGCTTTTAATATGCTGAGGACAATCTACTTGGTTTTAGCGCTCAGGATGTGTTCTACTCAGCTGCAATCCCTGCTCTCATCAGTTTGCCTTCATTATGGGAATTTTTTAGTGCAACAGAGTTCCAATAGCTGTGATTTCATTTAGGGCAGAAGTTTCTCAGGCTTAGGGAAAGCAGAACGCAGGCTCCTCTGCTCAATGAGAGTAATTTAAAATGCAAGGAATGTAGTTTCCTTCCAGAGAATACCACTTTGTTCTGGGAAGAAAATTTCCTCTATCACGCAGTTGAGTGCAACCTTTTTTGGACAGTTGAAGTGTTAGGTTTTCCATGGCTGGACAGGATTTCTCCCTTGCTATCAGAATAGGTCATGAGAGGTATGGAATTTTTTGGTATTTGTGTTTCGGGGTTTTTTTTTTCCTTCCTCCAGTTCACTCAACAGTCAGTAAGAACACCTTGATAGTTTTATTTTCAGATATTTGTCTTATTTGGGTTGTATTTTCCTGATAGACAGCCCTTGGATGTGAATGAAGTACTCTAATGTGTATTAGAGTAGAAATATTCTAATATGAGGTGGAAGCTTTCAGCAGCTCATACAAGAAATATAGAACTGCCAGTTTCTTCTCCATTTATCAGGCAATTAGTTTCATACACTGTGGGTAGATCTTACTATTGGTTCTTTTTTCTTTTCAGTCTTGGACACAGTGATGCCTGCTCTCCAGCCACCTTATTACCTTGAATTCCAGTGCAGTATACTGCTTACAGCTTTGGCACACCTAACCAGTTTCAAGAGCCTTAGAAAAAGTACAGCTAGCCCAGGTTAGCATTACTAGCATGAATAGGATTCTCTAGAAAGTGTTGCAGTTTGTATTGAGAATGTCTGGATCTGAACAATTTGTTGCTTGATAGTTCAGATGATTTATTGATGCAGGACTGAGTTGATCAGCCTCTGTCACTATATACCTGCAGTGATGAGCAGCTGTGTGACTGAGTGATAATTAGTCCAGGAGAGTTCATAGAGTGTAACCAGAACCACCTACTCATGCAAGAAGTCAAAAAACACTTCTCAACATTCTACAGTAGTTTCTACAGTAGTTTTCAGATGGTAAGTGTAGAACACCAGCATGCACAAGATAATATTGTGACTTAAAGAGGTTGTGGCTATTTAAATTGTATGTAGATTTGAAATATTTAGTCTAACTAGTTCTGTATTAAAAATATTGTACAGTTTGCTTTTCTTTTTGCCTCCTGTAGGAAAGATATTTTAATTTTTTTTTTTTAATCAGAAGAAGTTGTTGTTAAAATCAGAAGAAGTTGTTAAAAGCATAAAAATCCAAAGATAGTGTTGGATGTATAACATTTTCAGTACTTGAAGCCATATTCCTAGATAGGACAGAATTTCACTAGATTTTCCTAGGCAGGACCGAATTTTGTCAAGTTTTCCAGACACATCTATGGTAGAATGTAGGAAGGCTGGCCATTAGTCATGTTTTCAAATCTTGAAAGTTTTGGATTTAGATGGCACTTCAAGAATTTTTGTATATCTGTTTCTGTCATTTAAGACTGAGAGTGTAACAGCCATTGCTAGGATATCCCTAAACATGTTGATCTACTGCAAAAAAGCCTTCAACCCCTTCTGTAGCTACATACATACACACAGACACACACATATATCATATATTCACATATATTCACATATACATACATCCATATATATATATATGTAGACTGGGGCAGTATTAGGGATTGTTTTGTTTGAGGGTTTTTTTTAATGGCATTTTTTCCTGAAATCTCCCTGGGCAGTGCAGGCCATCCAGGTGCTGAGCTGTCTGAAGATGATAATCTCAGGCTTTGCATGTGAGCCTCCTCCTCCTGTATCTTTCTTTATGTTTGCTTTTATTGAAAGAATTCAGTAGGTTAAGTCTTTGGCACACCAGAGTGTTCTGATTGAACACTCCAATTTTTAAGGCTGTATTGCTCTTTATTGTATTAGAGTAGTGCATAAAGAGTCAGTTAGAATGACAGCCCCATTGAGATGGGCTGTGGAAAAAATGAGTAAAGGTTTATTTCTGCTCTGAAGACACACAGTCTAAATAAATGAGAAAGAATAGAAGAAATAGATGCAACCAGATGTAAAAAGGGTAGACTTTCGCAAGTGGTATCTAAAGTACATTTTCTGCATAGCAGTTTTTCTCTTCCAAGTTTTCTTTTAGTGATTTTAACAGTGAGTAGATGCCTGAATTTAGAGTTAAAACAAAATTTCTATGTTGTAGTCAGTTTTATCATTATACTCACTTTAGTGTTGGTACAACATTAGCATTTGAGACTGCAGGAATTTAAGTGCTTTACTTTTTGGTGTTACACTGCAGTTGATTTCGGTGAACCATACAAAGTCTGCCCCTGAAGGTAAAATTACACTGTATGCACGTTCCAAGCATACTGCTTTGGGGATAAACATGTCTTAAATCAACTAATCGCTCGCAGCTGAATTCCTTCTCCAAATGCAGTTTCTGTGTAGATAATAATGTTCAGAAGGACTGATAATCTGTAAACCATAAAGTTTTTTGAACATAATTCTATCAATAAATGTATTTGAGGAGGATCAGAAAGAATTCTTATAATCCTAATAAAGATTCGGGGTTTTAGAAAAAGAAAAGGAGGATCATCATATACCAACATTTTTAATTAGCTTTCATCAGCACTTCCAGTTTGTTCATATGTGTTCCAAATATTTGCATATTTTGTTTCCCCACATTTACATAATAAAAACTTTTGGACTTCATTGAAACTTCCTTTTGTAATTGTGCATTTGGAAAATTAAATTTGAAGTTTATGACACCCTGGCTCCTTCTTTCTTGGATGAAAGTGTGTAGTTAAGATGCCATCACTTAAGACCTTTGTTACAGCGATATTTCTATTGGGGCTTAATGTACTGTGGGTTCAGATGGATGTAATTATGGCCCTGAGGTATTAATCTAAAGAATACTGTCGGGGTTTGTACCCAGATATTCTTGGATTAATATTGTGAGACATAGATCTTATCCTGCCTGGAATTTAAATACCATTCCATGAGCTTTAAAGAGAAGGCAAACACCATTTCAGCCTATTAAAATGACCCATTTATTTTACCTCTGTAATTTGCCTTTTTTTTTCAAACTCTAATAGCCATATAAATCCAGGCAGTAACGTCCACACCATTTTTACAGCCTTAAATGGATGAAGTGCCTGTTTGTTCCTCAGTTTAATCCCCAAATTAATTACAGTTAGAAAGTACTTATTCTGCATCTCCATTTTTCTTAGAATATGTAAGGGCAGAAAAAAAGTGTCCCTAGATAGGAGGCAAGAATGTGAAATGTGAATGACTTTGTTACATTTAAGAACAACCTTGTCACAACAAGGTTGATTTTTGTGCGGCTTGTGGGTTTTGTAATTTTTTTTGTTTTCTGGTGGGTTTGCGTTTGTTTTAGTCTTGTGGTTCTTTGTGCGTTTTTGTGGGCTTTTTATGGTGTTTTGTTTGGTTGTTGTTTTTTTTCTTTCTTCATTTTGTTGCTTTCTGAAATGATACCTTTTGTTTCAGGATTGAAATTTCAATTTTATTCCTATATGGAGAAAACAGACATAAACTCCCCCATAATGGGCAATCTGTATGGGGTTTTCTTCTGTTTAGCAATCTTTGACCCATACTCCCCTGTACAGTAAGTAGAAATGGCAAAGTAACTTAGCTGAGGCTGGCTACAAATCTGCTCTCCGTGTAAATCATGAAGTGAACCTAGAGGGGAGGGAATCCAGAAATCTGCTAGAAGACAAAATGCTTTAAAAGTATTTCTTTACAAAGAGAGCCTTTCTTCTATACCCTGAGTATATATTAATTGGTGATAAACCTTAGTTTTGAGGTTGTTTTTCACCTAATCATGCACACAGTAGTGCATGATGGATTCACAGGTCAGTTACCCTGCCATTGTACTGGCAAGAAGTCTTTTCTGTGAAACAGAGAGAATTTTATGTCTAAAGCTCCAAGTTCTATAGTTATACAATAGATGATTCAGGAAGGTGGCAAAACATATACAATTACTTTGAAGTTGAACCAATTAGCCTTTAAGTTGTCTGCCTGCATATGTCATTATTGAACGTGTGTTAGTATCTGGTGGCATTTCTATTTTTTTACTTCTCTTTCAGATCATTACTAAATACATTTATGAACTACTGCAGAATGAATGCCACTTGAAGAAAGTAACTCTTCCAGTAAGTATGATTTATTTTTCCAGGGGCATTGTTTTTTGAACCCATCATAGCCTGTGATCCCATATTCATATTAAGACAAGGTGTGCCAGGGCTCTCTTCAGGGCATTGTTCCAGGACACTGCCTTTGCATTTTGTGTGTGTGTACATCTGGAGATGTGGTTCCACCTCACTTCTCATGTGTTTGATTCCTCCAACTGAGCCTTCCTTACCTTACAAGATACCAGAATTTTCAAAATGTAGTGCTTTTAATAGGAGCGCCATAAGCTTTCTGGAAAGTATTTGTGGATGTTTTGAGATGTCTACATCTGGGTGTAGAGAACAGAAATGTCTTTGCAGGCAGTGGATTACACTCACATTCAGTGTCAGTAAAATACTCCAAGTAATTTTTTAAAAAATGCTTTTTCAGTAATTTGTAATATGTATGTAATATAAAGTGCTTTTGTTGCTTAGTGAAAATATTTAATCAACCCTTGGAAAAGATTAAGTGCTCCCCCACATATCAGAGTGTTTATAAATACATGTGATGTGATATGAACATGTTCAGGTATTTTTATATTCTCTATTGGAGAGCACAGGGGAGACTGGAGTGTGACAGCACTATGTAGAATTTCCATCATTAGGAAGGATTATTCCTGTGCTTTTTAAAATCTTTTGAATTGCTGTCGTTCTCAGAGGAACTGTCATATTCAGTCAAGGAGAACCTGTTTAGGCTAAGGAAGGAAAAGGTCTTTTGCCTTAACAGTTCTGTAACATTCACTATTCCCATTTCCATTCCCTGGATGTTGCTTAGGAAATGTTTTGATGACCTGACCAAACTACTTATCGTTTCCTGGAAGGGCTGTTTCAGTGTTACATGGTCATGGCAGAAGGAGCTGAGCTACGAGGTTCACAGAGAAATGGAAGGGCAGTACTCCCAGCTTGGTGCTTGCACCAATGCCCTGCAAGCCAAGACTGAGATACCATTTCCTCACTTCAGATTTTTCTTTGTAGACTGACATAGAATTGGGTTCATGACAGTCTGCTTGGTGCAGTGCTAGTTATGATCTCCAGCTTTTTGGCTAATTTTCTTTCTTGGTAAAATTTTGGTCCAAAAGTACTTCCAGAAAGATAATGTATCAAAAGACATTTCAAGCCATATCACACTTTGGCTGTGAAACTGTGAAGCTGTCTTTTATAAACTTCAAAGTGCCCATATTTCAAGGCTGTAGGACTTTGTTTGATTCCTGAAAAAGAATATGAAGAATATGCATGTAAGTAGAGCAGTGCTAAAGCTGATCAGTTAGCTCCCAAGCATGAAGATGAAGAAACTCGGGTTAAGTGTTACAGCACCTCCATCACCTATGTCACACCTGTGGTGATTCATCTGCCTGGCTCTAAGGTTTAGGTTTCTTGGCTTGGAAGACGAATGGTCCTGGCTAGTTCCCACTTTTGGATTAATCTCTTTACTTGTATTTAGAAATTGTGTAGTGACGATGAATGCAATTGTTCAGTAATACATTTAAACAATTCTCAAATGTATACTTTCAACTTCTGTGAAGTGTCATAATTTAATTGCATTTTGGAGCAAAATAAGAAAGCACAAAATGTGCAGGTGTCTAATTGTTAGCATTTTGGAAAAATTCACATGAGGTACGAACACTGTTCTTTAGGAATGGCTGTTACATGTAGCCAGCCCTCACCACCATCAAAAATAGGTTATGAAGGCATATACAAAAGTGAAGAATTGAAACAATATATCTGGAAATTGAAAAATTAAAGCTGTGTAAAAACTAGGTTTAAATCACCACTGACCGACTCCCAAGTAAGGACACAAAACTCTCTAGTTGAAACTAGTAAAGGAAACTAGTAAAAGTAATAAAACAGCTTTTAGGATGAGAATAGAAGAGAGTATAAATGTTGGTAAGTTACATGTAAAATCACAGGAAATTCAGAAAAACCAAATTTGATGAGCTTGTTAGAGTTGTAAAGGCTAATAATAAAAGAGAGCTGATAAGGCCAGTAGATGAACTGCAGCTAAAATGAACACCAAGGTCAAATAAGAAAAAATAACATAATTAATTCCAATACTACTTGTCCAATTTCCACACACTTTTTTTTCTAAACAGGATATAATTCTGAGCAACTGTCTGAAATTTGTCATATCAATAGAGGAGACCTGAGGACAAGTTAATATATTGTACAATAAACAAATTCCAGGATGAGATTTTTTTTAAACCTAGGGTTCTGTAAGAAGTCAAACATGAAGCTGCAGATTATTATTATTATTATTATTATTATTATTATTATTATTATTATTATTATTATTATTATTATTATTATTATTATTATTATTATTATTATGGGAAATTAGTACAAGTTTCCTTTAAGAAATCCAGAATTTATTGCAGGAGTCAGAGATTACATGAAGAAGAAAAATCTTGTCAGTAAAAGAGTACAGATATTTCCAGTGAACTGTCAACAAACTTAAATGCTTTTAAAAAGCACAGGAGAAGGTAGTCCCCTACGAGTTAATTGGTTAGAAGGGGAGAAAGGTGTTCATATTTTACAGATGAAATAAACTGTTACCAGTGAAATGCTGTTAAGGTCTGACATAGCTGTAAGCACAAGGAAAAAAGAATTGATACAAGCTAACAAACTTTTCTGTTTTTTTTCTAAAATTATTTGGGATAGTTAAACCTAAAGCTGATTATGATGAGTTGGGAAATTATTTATTGATGCTGAATAACTGGATGATTAAATGACAGGAGATTCAATTCTGGTAAATACGAAATTATGGGGAAGATAACTCACTCTGTAAACACAACAAGCCTCTAAATGAGCTATTACAACTCAGGAAGGAGCTTGGAGTGATTGTGAGTAGTTCTCTGAGAACATCAGTGAGTGCTCAATGGCAGTCAAAAACCCTCAAAGCAAATAGGATGTTAGGAATTACGAGGTATCGAGAACAAAACAGAAAAACATCGTCATTCCACTCTTTATGTGGGCCTTCATGTTAAACACTGCATGAAGTCTGGACTCCATATCAAAAAGGATATGAAGAATTAAAAAGAAATACAGAGGAGGGTTGCGAGGATGATCACAGGCATGAAATTCTTTTCAGACAAAGAAAGATTAAATAAAGATTCTTCAGCTTGGAAAATAGATGGCTGAGGAAGGAATATGACAAATCTATAAAGTCATGAAAGGTGAAGAGAAGATGAATAGGAAATGGGTTTTTGCCTTTTTCATAATAGAGAACCTAAGGAGCATCAAGTTTAAATTATCAGGTAGGAGATCTCTACTGAAAGAGACAGCATTATTTCATATATGTCCCAATTATATTGTGGAACTCATTGCCACAGAGTACTACCAAGGAGAGAGGTATAAATGCAATCAAAAAACCATTTGACAATATTACGGTGGGATAGGTGCCTTCAACTATTTTACATGCTTGTCCAGTTGCATAATCTGTGGTTTGCAAAGTTCCAAAGTTATTGACTGTCAAAGCCAGGGAAGAAACGCTCTGTAATGTTTTTACTGTTCCCCTACGCAAGCTGCCAGTTGTCAGAAACAGGCCTCTGGACCTTGTCTGATCAAGATGGCTCATATGTGTGTATATTTATATACACACACACACATATATATACACACAACCTTTTTATGTGCATATTTTAGAGATGAGTACAAAAACCTTTTTTCTTTTAATTTCATCACAGGTGATCAGAACATTGTCGTATTTGCTTTCTTTTTTTCTGTCAGCTGATAATGAAGCTGGCAGTCCTGTGATTTTTGAATATTTGAAATGTGTTTCAGGACTGTGTCAGGTGGAGTGTGCTTTTTTTCAGCATGATTTTAGTAGGGAATGGAAATGCTGTGCTTCAAAGGTTTAGCATGATGGTATTTTATCTTCCTTAATTTCAACTTTGTGTGTAAAGTCCAACTTGCTGTCTTTGTTTTGCTTTCTTAGGTGGCAACTTCAGTTTGGGATACAAAAATTATTTTGGTTTCAGATGTGAAAGTAAGACCAGTTGGCAGATCAGGAGACCTTGCCCATTGTTGTATTATGCCAGCATCTTCAACTGAACGATTCTGAACATTTTTTTCCAAACAGGGAGGCCAAGATCCATGTTGAATTATTGTTACTGTAAAGCATTGCATTTCTAATAATGTTCAATATGTGCTACTGGACTTGAACATTTTAATAAAGATTCTCATATTTAGGGAGAGGCCATTCAGTTACTACTTCTAAAGTTTCATTTTGGACTCCATTGAAGGTTATGTTAGGAGTAAATGGAAGACCGCAATTTTTTAAACCAGATTAAGTATTTTTATTTCTCTAGTTTTAGTGGCATAATCAGTGATAGATCTTTGCTCTTCTTTAGCTGTTAAGGACAAATAGAGTGTGCTTCTAAATTAACTGCATCTTTAACAGCTTCTAGGGAAGCCTGAGATGGAAGTTTAAGTGATTAGTAACATATTGTAGTGGTTTTAAGCCTGGCTGGAAGTTAAGCACCATGCAGCTGCTTGCTCAACCCTCTTTTTACCTCCCCAAACACCAGTGGAATGGAATGGGGAGGAGAATTAAAGTAAAACTTGTTAGCTGAGATAAAAACAGTTTAATAACCTAAAGTGAAGTAAAATACAGTGATAATTGTAAGTGATAATTATAAATCAAAAAATCCCAAGTGATGTGCAATGCCAGGTGCCAGACTCACCATTCCTGAACCCAGATTGGCCATGCTTCTGGGTAACTCCCCTGAGTTTATATCCTGGGCATGATATTCTGGGGTGTGGAATATTCCTTTGCCTGTTCAGGGCACCTGTCCCAGCCATGCTCCCTCCAAGTTTATTTTGCATACCTTTTCACTGGCAGAGCATGAGACAAGGAAAGGGAAGTCCTTGACTTTGGATAAACACAACTTAGCAGAAAACCAAAGTATCAGTGTTATACCTAAGTGCTATCAATACCATTCTTGTTCTGAAGCCAAAACACTGCACTTTATCAGTTACTGAGAAGAAATTAACTCTAACCTGGCTGAAACCAGGACACATGTTTAGTTGGCAATGGCACTGAAATGTCTCACTTCACAGTATCTTCTCAATTATCAGTGCTTTCCACTTTCACTTCAATAGGTAAAAGTTCATTGAAGAATTATTTTTCTTTGAGAAACAATGGTCTGTTATCTCCACATTCCTTTTGCCAGTTTTGTTACTTAAGTGAAGTTAATAGTTGCTTGTAAAATTTCCACAGATTTTAGGTTTCTTAAGTTACTTGTGGTAATAGTCAAATGTTGACTAGCTGCCTGTAATATTGATCAGCAGTTGTTAGTTTTACATTTTTGATTGAAAAATTCTAAATCAGGATTCTCAATACTGTGAAGACTTTAACTAAAGCAAGTTAGTGAGGTTTATGTTGAAACACATAGAAGATGACTTTTCATTTTGGAAAGCAAATGAGCAGATTTTTCTCTCCACCAGCTGCTCACAATTCACACAATCTTTTTTTGAGTCTTACCAGTTTCAGTTCCAGTTATTTGCCATGTTCTTCCTCCAGTTACAGTTTATATCTACTTTGTAGGCTCAAGGCTCATAATTTTTGTCATGTTTCTCGACTGAAATAAGAAAAATACTTAGCAAGAAAAATAATAAGAAAAATACTTGTGAATTTTCTTCCCTTTTCAACATTCAATCTTATAAACCTCCAATATGTAGAATAAAAGACTCCTGGAACCCTGTCAGGTCTCATAAATCTTGGGTTAGTAATGGCTAATTGTTGATGTGGTAGCGTGGATGACAATAAGATTAGATTTCAAGTGTAGTTTGATTTTATTCTATATATTCATAGCAGCCATGCAAAATACTAACTAGTGTGCTGCTGAAATACTTTATAGACTGGTACTACTGTATTAAGTGAAAACTCATTTGAGACAGAAATCATATGGAAAAGGGAAGTTCACTATTTGAAGACATTAAGAATCTCATAATATATCTAGAGATCTCACCATAGCTGCCTGCTTCATAAACTTTAAGGAATTATTGTGCATTGAGAAAAAATCCAAGAAAAAGAAAATTAAACTGTAGTTTTAAACAGTAAATTATCATTACAATTTAGATAGGTTTGGCATGCCTAGCTACAGATTACTGGAGTTGTTTTCACCTGTAAATAACAAATGCTGAATCAAATTATTAAATTAATCTAAAAAACATTTTCCTGTATTTATTCAGTTTAGATTTAAGTGATCAGAAATCAGTGACCTTGAGTAGGTCCAGAAGAACAAGTGGCTAATAATTGTGAAGTATTTTATGTGGCCTCCATGTGTCTGGCATTAAATGGTATTCTATGTTGATCTATCAGTAAAGTAAGGTTGTGTATAGGAGTGATATTTATGTGCATTCTTTAGTGAAAGCTGGATCTAATAAATTACTACTGTTTGAAGGTAAATTAACTCAACAAAAAGTCTCTAAATGTGTTTAATTTTGGGAAAAGACTCAAAAGTAATTTTTTATGATCTTGGTAGATACTTCTTGCTGTTTTTTAAAATTAACTTTTTTGCAGAAATGTGAACTAGTTATATCTTCTAGTTCATATGACCACTAAGTGCGGTATTTCCTACATCCTACTATATAAACTTTAGCACTTATAAGTGATATAAGTGCTAAAACCTACAAAGCTAACCTTGCACGTTAGTCTCAAATGCAAAGTTCACAATTTTATTTTTCCTAATTATAGCGTTGTAAATATTCAGTTTGTGGGTAGAAGTCAGTTACACATTGCCAAGTACTATCTGAGATTCAGTGTTGGCTGACTTTTTACCTAATCTGTTTCACCTTTTAAGGTGTCAATACTACTATTTCAGAAGCAGCAGCATGATCTGACTGTAGCTCCAGTCTTTTTAATAGAACATATTCTTTATCATATTTTCTATTTTTGCACAAAGTGTGAGAGAAAGTGAGTTACATTTCCTGTACAAACTCTGAGGCATGTAAGATGTTACTTTATTTTGGAGCAGGGGAATAAGTTCTTCAGTGCTATGGTAAATAATGAAGAGAGACATAAACATTCTTTCATTTACAAATTTTTTTTCTTCAAGTAGCCTCCTTGACTTAATTTAAAAAATTTTGGTAGGACTTACATTAAAAAAGTCTGAAGATGCATGAAAAATTAATTTTTCCTATTATAAGGATAGTTAAGAATACATACCTGTATATGAGAAAAAACTACCAAAACTAATCCGAATAGCCAATTCCTTCTTTCTCAACATGGGGATCATAACCTGATCTGTTTTTCTTTGTTGAAGAGAGTGTTCCTAGCACCTGGACAGTTAGGCTATGGGGGTGGAGGGGTGTGGAGTACAGTTAGGAGGGGGAGATGTGCCTCTTTTGTTCTTTCTTTTCTGTGTATTCATATAGTAGAAAGAGAAGAACAAGTAGATATGAGGATTTGTTTTGCCCTCATGGTATTTATATCAGGACAGTTCTTTTGTCTTGAGACAGGATTGCTAAACCAAGTGTAAAAACTTTAGTTTGTGTTGAACAAAAAGTGCTGCTTTATTCTCTTAAAGACAAAATGTTCTATTAGGTTGCAATTCGCCGAATATCAAAGCTAATTGTTGGTCTCTTCCTACAGCAAAGTAGCTAAGCATTGACCCTGGTCAATGGGAGGACTATTAATGAAGCTATTATTTGGAGCAAAATTGGATTTCTATATTTTATTAGACCTATTAAATTTGTAACAGATAAATTTACTGTACTGATTCCTATATGTAGCTTATCGAGTATTTATGTTGAGGTACCTGATTTGGAACTCTCCAGGATATTTTTTTTCTTTTTATGTAAGAATTTATTGTTGCTTCAGGCATATCAGGTGAGAAATTGCTTACTCCTGTCCCTCTCACGACCTCCAATTGCTCATTTATGGACTTTCTTCCTTACCTGTAAATTTTTGTTAACAAGTGATGTTTAAAGCTTAAGCACACCTTTTACCCCTTTTCTTAATTTTAAATGTCCCTTGTATTGCTGGTGTAAGATGTGGTATGTTTTTGTGTTTCTAAGTTACAGTGCATATTTTGCTTTATTTTTATTTAGTCCGGGGTACACGTGCTTTGAAATGGTTGCTTAATGGTGAATGTTTTTATATAAATTTGGTAGACAACTTTTTAACTAAAGTTTTTCTTTCAAAGAATTATATTGATGCATTAAAATGTGTGTTGTCTGTAATTGCAGGTTGATGCAATTGAGACTGAACCAAAGAGCTTTATCTTTATGAGTGAAGATGCATTAGTAAATCCTGACAAGCTGTTGGTCCTAATTCATGGTAATGGTGTTGTCAGAGCTGGTCAATGGGCTAGGAGACTCATAATTAATGAAGATCTGAACAGTGGGACACAGATACCATACATAAAGAGAGCTATTGAGGTAAGTGAAAGTTCAGGGATGCAAGATGTGTGCTGTGGATGTCTACATGTGTGCCTGTGCATGAAGAACTGTGAACCTGTGATGTTTTAATTTTTAATCAGTACTCTATATGTTACTGTGTGAGCATTGTATTTGTGATGGGAATACCTTTTTTTGTTTTGTTGGAACTTTATTTGGGTGGAACCAAGTTCCTGTCTTGCAGTAAAATAAAATTTAGTTGCATGTCATGTTGTTGTGTTGGGCACGCCATGTCATTTAATATGGCAGATATTATGACAAGAGCCCTTAGCAGGTGATGCGATGCAGCACAAGACACTACAGAAATTTGTTCCAATTTGGGTTGTTTTCTTTTATATTTCATTTAATTTGTACATATTATTGCTCAATGACTGCTGTAATCTAATGGTAACATGAGCTTTCATGATAACACGCAGTCTTTTTACTGGGCTTGCACTGAATTTATTAAAGACACTGTCTTTTTCAGATTTGCACTAAATACCAATTAATTTTGATTTACTTATCAATATTTGACAATAGAAGACATTTACATTTTGTTGACACTATTTTGTTAAATCTATTTGAGAGACAGTGGACAGTTTGTGTTATGTTTTTGTCTTTGGAACATTGCAGGAGTAATTAATCACACGCACCCTGCTACCTAAAGGAAACTTCCTGTAGTAAACATTAGAAGAGCTTTTTTAAGACTCATTGTTTCTATTATATTTGCCAAGTTAAGCTAATGTTCTACTCTAAATATCAGTGTTGACATTGTTACTGTTACATATTTTGCTAAGTGATTAATTTTTGCAGTTTTGATGGGTAATTTTTGCAGCTGTCTTTAAAGTATTCAGCATGAGAAATGCTGAATTTCCAATAGAACAAAATGAAAAATGCTTTTTTCCAATAGAGCAAAGAAAGGAAACATATGAAAACCTTAGTCCATTAAGTTCTTTTTTGTTTGTTTTACTCACAATCAAAGCTCCAGACTATACTTCATGAGAAAAGGAAACCTAGCTCTGTGAAAGCGAGGCTTATCTTTTCCTAACATAAAGTTTTTTTAAATTAATTTTAAATCTAGATTCAGATTGAGACAGAACAAAAAGTACCTCATGATTACTGAGGGCACTACAGGTGTATGATAGGTCATGGGACTTCTAGTGCTGGTTCCAAAACATTTCCCAAGAAACCTAAATAGCTGTAGCTACTTCAATTTTTGTACAGTCTTTACATGCTTGCGTTTTTGTTCTTTCTTAGAGATGCTGCTGTCTTGGGTAACATGAGAGACTGAGTATTTCAAACTGGGATACTAACCCCTATTTAGCAGATCATTTTAAGGGTTATTTGTAGTTGGGGAGGACTTTTTTTGCTGTTTTGTTATTTTTATTTGTTTTGTGCAGTGATTTGTGCCAGTATGACAGAGATCAAACCTCTGTTTTCTCAAATGGCTGTTCTACTTTAAACCAGATTATTTATCTCTGCATTTTGAATCCTTCTTAAAAAAACAATGCAGGAAGAAGTCCCAATTGTTGGATGAGAAAATGTTTTTACAAAAATGTAATCATTAAATAACATTGGTACATCAACTTTGTGTTCTTATCTTTGAGCTTTTCCTTAATAGGGTTTTTAAATTTGTAGTTCTCTTTAGTTCAGTAATTCCAGCTACTGTAAAACCTACTGTCCCTTTTTGTGCATCTTAAAATTCTGGTAAGTGTACTGCAGCTTTAGGACACATTCCATTTACAGTGATTTTTTACAGGCAAAATGAAGAATAGATTCAGTTGTGTTAAATCAAATTCAGTTATGTCATTAAATGTGTTGCTATTTTTTTGTGTCCTGTAATCCCTGTACTGGAAATTGGTTATGTATCTGGTTAGATATGGCAATATTTTATGGAAGTTGAACCCCACTGAAAGCATTTAGAGTCATTTGGTTATGACTAAAAAGAGAATACATATAGGTACATGCTGGTATCATGTCAGCTTCAGGCACAGATTATACAAATTATGTTTCTAAATGCAGAAAATTATGGTAGACTGAGTGTAAGGACTCCATATGATAAAAATAATGCTAAAAATTGCATGCTTTTCTGGTGTTCAGTCCTCTGGTTGATTTAGTCACTTACGTCACTTATAAAATGAAAATAACTAGCCTAGATGATAAATAGCCTTAATGAAAATTATGCTAATCCCTCATGCAACATTATTTGAATTAGGGAATTATTTTCCTAGATCTTTCTGTGTTTCTTCTAAGGAGAGGTCTCATTCTTGAAACCAGCAGACCTTACCGAAGTGTCAGTGCTGGTGACAAGAGAGCATGGATTTTTTTTTCTCTAGTAGACTTACATGAATTTGAAGTGGATAATGATATGTAGTATTTGAAAATTCCCATGATCTAATGTGACTTAGCAACACATGCTGGCATTGCAGCCAGCTTAAAACATTTGATGAAGATAAGCTTCTAATTAAAAAAATTAAAAGTGAGAATTACAGAAGTAGTGCTCAAATGTCCTTTGTGCAGGAGTTAATTCAGAAATACCTGCTTTTCGAAAACAAAAAGCCCAAACAAGCAAAAAAGCACCCTCTAAGTGGGCCAAACCCCACAACTTTACTGCTTTTCTCTTTGCTTCTCTTCTCAGTTCAATTCTTGGAAAAACTGAAAACAGGGATGTAGCAGCTGGGGTTATCAGTGAGCAGTGGATTGAGCAGGATGAACTGATACTTCTAAACAGGAAATTAAGGGAAGAGTATAAACTATTTCGCTCTGATGCAACATTTTTGAGGAAAAAAGAATTAAGAAACCCCACTTATCAAAAGCATATGTGGAACAAGAGAGCAATGTATGGACTTAAAATTTTGTAATTTAAAATTCTGGTATTTTGGGGTACCTGAACATTACAGAGAAAAGATTCAAAGAGAAGAATCCTGGTGAGAATTCAAGTAGCTAGAAATATCTTTTTCTTTTCATCACTGCAATTCCTGTAGGTAATGCTTCTCGTTCCATGTTTTATATCTAGCCCTATTGTGTAGATTCAATCTTTTGTGTAAGAGGTATTGTGACTAGTTGACAAGGGTTTATGTGAAGAGATAGCATTATTGTGTTAATTTGAAAATTCAAACTTGGTAGTGTAAAAGAAATGTTGAAATATGAAGAGAACAAATAAGCAACTAGATAGAGAACAGATTGTAGGAAAAGGAGGAGGGAGAAAATTGTACACAATGTGAAAAACACATGTAAATACATTGAAATGTGGTAGGACAAAACCTGTTTTAGAAAAACAAGTATGAAAAAGAAAAATATGCTGGTAAGGCAGTAAGAATGTAACAAGCTAAATTAAAACAAATACTTACTAAAAAAGATATTTAAAAAAATGAAACTGGCAATGTCCTGTAAATACAGTACAAAAATACTGCCTAGATTTGCTATTTTGTTAAAATAGAAATTTTCTACTGAAACTTTCTCTCAAAAAACTGATTTTTGACAGTAGCAGTTATCTGGTGCATGAGAGACTGAAGTTCAAGTCCCTCCTCTGGGATTGAGTGACTATCCATTTATAATGAGAATTCTGCTCTGAAGATATTCCACTTCTTATAAAAAAATAATTGTAAATGATAGCAATAAATAAATGTAGATTAAAAGAGTAATTTTAATCTGTCTCTAATATATTTGGCCTAAATGGCTCATCCAGGTTTGTACAGTGAGGGTCTTCTCAGATCAGCCGCTGTTTAACCATGCGTTCAATAACTGAAGTAGTGCCAGGAAAAGGTGATGAAAGACAGAGGCAAATTCTCCAATTTAGTGATGAGGTCATATACTTGGGATGTCAAGAATTAAACATTTTACAGTCCTGGTTTAATAGTGGTTGTTGCGGGGTTCCCTTGCTCATTGTTAGAGAAGGAGAGGCTGAAGTTGTACTTAGAGAGGAGATTTGTTCATTGGAGAAACAGAAGCTCAGCTTGCCTTGGTTGGACGTTGTGAAGAGTTTGGGACTACTACTGTCTTTGATACCTCTCCTCTAGGGAACAAAGAGGATATCAGCTTACTGCATAAGTACAGGGAAACACTGGGTGTTTTCTGAGTCTTTGAAAATTCAGTACATTTGTTACCTAAGATAGCTGTGGTCCCAGGGATGCTAATAAAATTGAACCACTGCAACTGTCACTTATTTATTAAAGAAAAAAAAAACACCATTATATAAAATTCAGATATTAAGATATCTTAGATACTTGTATTATTATTTAAGGGAGAATTGATACTTGACATATAGCTGGAAAATAAGTTCTTCAAAGAACCTGGACAAGTTTTTCAGAATAAATAGAGCAGCACCTAAAAATCTGACTTTACATGAACAAGCAAAAAGCCAAAACTTTGCATCAGATGGGTGTTAGCTGTGGAAATGTTTCCTTAATAACTGGGAAAACATGGTTTTCAGCTTCAGTTGTCTGTTGTGTTTTTCTTGTTCTTCATTTTTTTACATTTTCTGTTCTCTTTGGTCAAAATATTGTCATTCATTTGTACAAAACTGTCAAATTGGCAATATTTAGTAAGAATTGGTGAGGGTTATTGCTTTTGTCATCATGCAGTGTTATGTCATTAGTTCTGTAAGGCAGTTGAATGGAACAACAAAATCGTTCAGTGTAACAGCAGTAAATTTTTCCACTATAAATTTTATGTGATTTAGTAGTCTTAATGGTTCATAACTAGTATGATAACACATACTCTTTTTTATTTTCTCTTTCCACTTCATAAAAATCAGTCCATTTCAATAGTGAATACTTACATATTGTTGGCCAGATATTATGTTAAGTTTAAATTACACTAACGAAAATTATTGCTAAAAAACTTTTCAATCTGACTTGTAAGTGTAGAATAACTTGTTAGACAAATGTACTTTTTGTTTTGGTCCTACAGTTTATGCAAGCTTAGAATAGTATCAATAATAAGGGTAAGTGACACTTCCTGGGAAAAAAAACCAACTGACGTTTCACTGCAATTAGGTCTGCCACACAATACTAATATTCATGTGCTTTTTATGTCTTCTATGTGTATTGTTGCAGCAGAATGTTAAAATACCTAGTTTATTTATTAATGGTCAGTTACAGTGCCTGAGCAATCATTATCTTTTTCGAGTTTTCTAATGTATTACTGAACCATTGACTTTCACTAAAATGGGCAATAATTTGCTATACTGTTTCATTTCAAATACTACTTTTCTGACTGTGGTATATGTACTTGACTTATTCGTTCTGTTAGACCACAGAACTAGTGTTGCTTGTAAAGTCCTGTTTAGCAGAGAAAACCTGTGTTTAAAACTCCTGCTTTTGTGGTAATTATACTAAGAAAACTTAGAAGTTTTTGGATGATCTTTTGAGATCTTTCTAAAATCATAAACACAAATCACCATGTATACTAAATAATGAGTCGTGTCTGAATGGTTTTAAATCCATCCTATCCTGGAAAGAAAATTTGAAAACCAGTATATTTAATTAATCCCTCAAAATAATTAATCCCTCAAAAACATTTTCTGAGGGATTAATAATCTCTCAAATTCTAGTCACCAGGCAGATAAGAAGAAAAATTTGCACAGTTGAAAGCAATATTAATTGATGATAAAATACATAGTAATACATGATAAGCTGTATAGGAGTTAAAATATTAACTCCTATATAGGAGTTAATATAACTCCAGAAATTCAAGAAAAGGTTAAAAGCTTAGACTAATACTGAGCTGACAGGGTATATAAACCCACACCAGCCCCCATGCCAACAGAGGAAAACAATGAGATGACAGCTCTACTGTTTGGAGAGGGGTTGCTAACGACAGCTTATTCCTTTATGATTTCAACTCTTGACAGAAGACAGGTCTGCTTGTTGCATCATGGCAGATGTATCATTACCTTCTGGCCCTGTCATGACTGAACTGTAAAAAAAACCCACACTTGCAATTCTAAAAGTCTCTTTGGAGTTTAGTGCATCTTTTCACAGATACATTTGCCATTGTTTTGTTAATTTTGTGTATTACAGTCTTACAGTTTTCCGGGCTACATCATTTGATAATGTAGAGATATTTAGAGATTGCTTTGTCTTCTTTTATTCTGCTGGTTGTTGTGTTTTAGACTCCAGTAGAACCTTGTGTTATTTTACTTGTACTTTGTCACTGACCTAAGAAAATCACTGTTCAAGATAAGAATACTTGGATAAATGTGGCTTGAAAATATTTTTTTCTCCAGTCAAACTATTTCAGCCATTTTTAATTGGATAAGTATTAGGTTAAGGACAGACAGTGAACATTTAAAGTAGTTACCATCATTTTAAGAAAAAAGTTTTATATAAGTTAAAATTGCCTTTTTTATCATATGCATATTAGGATTCTTCCTTTCCACACCACGACCCTTCCCCCCCCATTCAACTTGTTGGATACCCAACAGTGACTCTGGGGACTTAAAGAAGAGTAAGAAGTGGTGTGGATTTTTGAAAGTATGTCAAAAGCCTTGGGGTTTGGGTATGATCAGAATTTCAATTGAGGTTGAGATGAGTTTAAATGCATAGAAGGGGAACATAAAAATCTTGTTTAATTTCTGTCATGTTGTTCTTTTTTTAGTCACTCTGATGTCTTTTTCAAATCTGCTTTTCTCTCAAGCTTTGTGGTACTATATTCAAGATCTGGGCTTTTTCCTCTTTGTATTTCGTTTTAACTGCTGATCCCTTTTCTGTGGTGCTTCTGCCTTTAATATCAGCTGAAGCGGTCTGAATTGCTGAATCAAAGCCATTTTGGGAGAGAGACAGTGTTTAAGATTGTGCAGGGTGAGAGTCTCTGGGTAGAAGGTAACACTTCCTGCAGTTATAATCAATGCACTTGACACTTTCAAAGGCAGGAGAAGCCATGACTTGCTCAGGGGTTAAACTTTTTAAATAACTTCCCTTGGGAAAAATGCCATCAATAAAATGGAATAATTAATTGAAGATTCTTGAGTAGCCTGGGTTTGAAAAGAAAAGACTAGAGATAGGTCGGGTTTGCACTTCTACTGTATTTTCTGTCCTGTTTGTTTTTCAAACTATGAGCTTTTGTTTGAATGTGTGCAGTATTACAGAATCAATCTGCTTCAAAAGTAGTGTGATCTACTTAAGGCAGTGCATTAATTTTGTAGTCATATTGTCTATTTAATAACTGTAAGAATGAAGATTAAATTCTATATAAAAATACAACTTCAGATTTGCTAGCTTTCTCATTTCCTGCACACATTTATTCTGATAGTAGTCATTTTAGCTAACAAAATATTTGCGACTTTGAACCTTAATAAATAAGCTTAAATTGTAATATACATTCAGTATTTTTAAAATTTAGGTCTAAATAGCATTATATGGACATTCTGTACATGTGATCAATAATTTCTAAAGAGATGAAGAGGTTTACACTGAAATTAAATTCATCTCGCTTTGCAATTATTGTGTTTAATAATTTCAGATTTTAGGAGAGATTTATTGAGTTTTAAATGATATTATTTCATATAGTCATTTTTATTAAAGCAGCTATTTTGAAAGGCAAAGCCTGACTAAAAATGGTGCTTTCATACATAGTGAAGTATATACCTACTGTACAAAATATCAATGAAAAATGCATGAATGGCTTTGGTATAAAAGGTTCTTACCATTCATTAATTATTTACTTATTTGAACTTTTTATTTTTCTTAAGGGAAATAAAATCACAGACAGTACTCTGCAACAGTAACTAAACAAGACTTTAGCAAGTACATAGCCAATGTTTGAGAAGTACAACATTGTATTTTCTAATAAGTTACATTGGAATGAGATCTGTACCACTGGAATAGGTTTTTTGGTAGAGATTATTCTGCATACAGATTTGTTACAAAACTTTAGCAAGAAAGTATAGACTAGTCTCGAGTCCAGCAAGGTACAAGCATTTCTGTGTGGTTTTGGGATATGGCTGTGGCAAGCTGGCTGTGGATTTGTGACTTACTAATTGCTCTGAAATTCCAATAGGACTTCTGTTTCTTTACAGATTTTCAATTTATTGTTTCTTTTAAATTCATGAGATATGTGTCATTTGAAAGATTGCTGGGTAAATACATACTAGTATGATTGTACTACGAAATGCAGAAATACTTTGTGGTTGTAATTGTGTGGTTGTTATCCAGTTTTGTTTTGATTAGAGAATTTGGGTCTGTGGAAGTGTCATAGCTTCATGGTTATCTCTGAATACAGTACATATACAAGTAACACCTAGTTTTAGCTGATTTGCTGAAGCAGATGTATCTCTCATTTCAATGTGGGATAATCCAGTAAAGCTGTGGTGGGGGCATCAGTGCCTTCATAGAGTGGTATGATTTATGATGGAAACTTTGCTGGGCTTTACTTTCGTGTGTAATAAACTATGCAAGTGTGCTTATCTGATCATGGAATAGAGATTTTCAAATACCTTTCATATGGTTTTTTGGCAACATTTTCTATTTGGGTGATCCTGTCAATGATAGTATGAATATTGATTTTTGAGAGTCAGCATGATAAACCAAATCATACAATCATTAAGGTTGATGAGGACTTCTAGAATTATTGAGTCCAACTGCTTACCCAGCACTGCCAAGTCTACCATATTCCTACATGCCACATCTACACATCTTACAAATGCATTCAGGAGTGATGATACCGCCACTATCCTCTACAGCATGTGCCAGGGGTTGACAAATCTTTCTGTGAATAAATTTTTTGCCATGTCCAATCTAAACTGTTCCTGGCATACCTTGAGGCCATATCTTCTCATCTGATCACTTGTTACCTGGGACAAGAGACCAGCCCCCACTTGGCTACACCCTCCTTACAGGAAATTGACAGACTCCTCCTTACAGGAGACTGACAAGGTTTCCCCTGAGCCTCCTTTTCTCCAGGCTAAACACTCCAGCTCCCTCAGCTGCTCCTCAGACTTGTGCTCTAGATCCTTCTGTAGCTCTGTTGCGCTTGTCTGGACATGCTCCAGTACGTCAACTTCTTTGAAGCATTAATTTTACGAGGAATGCTCTTTACTTATTAAGATTCCTCTCCTGTAATATGGGGTGTCCTATTAATTGTTTATTGGTCTATCTAATTGTTCATTGGTCTAATCTTAAGTGATTAGCTTCATTTTACTTTTTGAAGAAAGATCAGTAGCCAGTACTTTTGTTCTCATTCAGGAGAACCTTAGTTCAGGAATCAAAAATACAATTGCAATTTTGAAGTATTTTTTAAAGAACTTAACTCGCTATCATTTAAAAATAATTAATACCTATTTAAAAATACTAAAATTGTCTTTTGAATTTTTATATGTACACATGGCTGAACTGTCACCTAGACAATCTTAATGTATTTTAACGTGTAAATTGTATTCTTTTTAATATATACCATATATTTACCATATATATGGTATATATATTTACCATATATATGGTTTAATATATACCATATGGAAAGAGTGTGTCAGTATAAGTATGATATATGAATGTGTTTAAATATTACACTGTATTGCTAATACTCTGTTGAGTTTTCAAATTAATCAATACTTAAATGACTTAACAATTCAATGGTGAGATAAACACTTCCTTATTCATATAATGAAATGCATATTTAAATGAAATTACCCCTTATTTACTGTGCATTGAGCTGAAAGATACTAACTTTAATGCATAGGAATTCAAATAAAAAATTTATAAGCTTTCTGCTTAGCTACTTTAGTACTGTTCTAATAATGCACGTTGCTCCTTCAGGTAATAAGTAAATAGGTATGACAAAGACTTTGTTATGCAAATTAGCAGAGGATTGTAACCTTTTGAAAAGACAAAGATCTTTGGAATTAAGTATGTCCCTTTTGATCAAAAACTTTTAAAAGTTTAATAATTCTGTTAAAACAAACTAAAACTGTGGGTAATTGTCTTCTTTTCCTTAAAATGAACAAATTATAACATCAAAAACCCTGAGAGTGAGGTATGTAGTAGGTCATTTACTGCTGCAGGCATTTTCTCTCCCTTCAGGATGTGCTTGTTTCGTTTCTCTCACTTTGTGCCTGTGGCACTCTGTGGTGAAATTCAGATGTGTTCTTCTCCTTCAAGGAATCTCTAGGGTGATAGATAACTTATACAAAATTAATAAATAGTGTTGCTTTATTTTTACCCATCCCAGGCAATTCGTTTCCCTCTTGAGAAGAGTTGAGTTGCACAAGACATGTTTATTAAAAAAAATGTGTGCTTTTGCATAAAGTTAAACAGAGAAATTAGACATAATAGCGTGAAATATGTCATTAAGAAAATGGAATTACTCAATTTTCAGTTATTCCTTTATGGAAAAAAATGGAATGGTGAAAATCCGTTATATGTTGGTTAACCTTTATAAACCTAGAATTTTTAAACCTGTGAAGGTATAGGGGGTTTTTATAGTTAGTTTTCTTTTTTAATTCTGGGCTTGTAAATTTAGTTTCCTTTTATCTCAGCAACATTCAAGGATTAAACCTGTTTTGAGGCTGTTCTGCTGGATGATTATTTTTGGGGAAGACCAGCTGTACCATCTTGCATATTCACAGCCATTTGTTCTAGCATATTGCCGTGCTAATCCTCTTAGGAGAAGGAGAGATTGGCACAGATAGCTTAACCTGTTTTATTGTGTGCTATATTGCAGCCTCCTCTCTGCCACAAAGGCTGTGAGACTTCAGATGGCTTTGGAGAGTAGAACAGATAATAAGGCTTGAGTGTAAATATATGCTGGTATATAAGGGAAAAAAATTTAGGGGTTTTTTCAATTTTTTCCTTTTTTTTTTCTTTTTGGTAGTTGTTGATTTTAATTGTCCTTTTAGCTATGAAAGGCAGAGTTGCTCTTAACAGTGTAATGATCTTATACTGTTGCTTGCTTTTCAGTACTTGAAAGAATCCTAAGAAAATATGACTGTATTAAATATTATAATTTATTGTAAAGTTTTCCTCCTAGGTCTTACCCACTGGCATTTTAAGCTTTCCTTAAGAGTGGATATACTTAGCTCGTAGGTAAATATTCTTTTTTCTAAAAATCATTGGAAAAATATGGGCAGAAAATATGGTGCTTCAGTGCACAGGTGATTGAGTTTCTGCTGACCCGCAGTAGCTGAGCCTGTGTTTTGAATCCCAACTCTTCCTCCAGTGTGGAGGGTAATGTGATTGAGTCCTCTGGTATGAGTTCCTGAATGCTGATAACAGGAGGCTTTACCATAGGTGCAGAAGCTACTCATGTGGAATGTGCATCTTCCACATCACGCATGGTTGAGATCAGATACAGGATTTTCAAGACCTGACAGCCCTGGCTCATGAACAGTGATATTTATACTGAATTGAGGACTGTCTGAGTGCTAATATTCAACTGATAGATCCCAGCTGATCCTAAAAATAAGTGACTCTGAGATTCCATTTTAATGCTACAGTGTTGTTATTGTCAAATATTGAAAACAGTTATTATTACAATTCATTAAAATAGCATTTATTAATTAATACCTCATAGTGAATCAAACAACTGCTGACTTTGATTATGTGTTAGAAAAATGTAATCAATTCGATCTTTTCTGTTAATGTTGGCATTTTTCATTTTATTTGTTGTATTTATATTCACTATGTTAGTCCAGTGTTTATTTTTTGCTGCATTTTGAGACCTCAAATCCAGATATTTTTGACTCAGATTAACCCCCCATCCCATACTGGATGTCCACCTTCTCTACATATGCTGTTCTGTGAGAATTTCGGTACATTTAATTTATTTCTCTAAAAATTATTTCATGCAGGTATGAAAAATTTCGGGACAGGAGAGTAGTGGAAGTACAGCTGAGCTGTTCAATTACCTTCCATCTTAGATAAATAAGAAATGCTTTAATGTTTTCCTGGTGGAAATGAAGGTCTTTCTTCTAGCCTTATTTATAGAAAAATTTTTGAGGGAGGTTGTTTAGGATTTGACTAGGACTCCAATGGAAAATCATCTATAAATACCAAAGACAATCAAAATAAACATTTGCTACTATGAGTTCTTACCAGTTCCATGTTAGTAGTATTTTGAAAATGTTACTCATTTCTCTCTCAAGTCTTTGTGTTTCTCTTTGAGAGATTATTTTAAAATGTAGTCAACGCTATTTTTTATTTTACTTCCTAATGGTATTGGTTTTATGGTGTGATCATTTTACATTTGTAGGAAGGCAAGTACTTCTTCTGTAGCATTTTTTTTCTCTAATTTACATTTTCTCAATTTAAAAGTATTGCTTTCTCAAGTGCCTCTAGATGCATATATGTATGCAGGTATATACATGTGTATGTAAAGAAAGGTACAGTGCATCCTAATTGTCTGGTTAGTTGCAACTTTTCAGTTTTATAAATGATAATTTTAGGTGTGGAACATTCAGGAAAAATGATAGTTAATTTCTTACATCTTTTGGGTTTGGAAGCTGCATGTATTTTTGGAAATGATGATTGTATTTTTCAGCAATGGAAAAGTACTTTTTTATGTTACTGTTTCCTTTGAGCCCAGTAATTTGTGATATATTATAAAGGAGGTGTATTGACTATTTCTCAAAGCTAGTAATGTTTCAAATGTCATACAGGTTAACTTGTTTTGTGATTTAATTTGATATAGCTGTTGTGTGTTGTGTTTTATCCTCTGGACATCCTTATGAGTAACTTTTAAGTAGCAAACTCATAGAAATTGTAGAAATAGATAATAATTCTGTAAAACCTAAAGATCCTTAGGAATGACAGTTGACAGCCTTACAAAAGCTTTAAAAAACCTGAGCAAATATTTTTGCTGTACCATGTCCTCAGTTAAATGAAATCTGTCTATTTCTCCTGTATAACTGAGTACTGGATTGGTGTCAAAATTATGATATATTTACTGTGGTGATATTCAGGATCTATATCTGTTGAGATACTACTCAGAAGTCTGGGGGTTTTAATGCAGTATCACCACAGGAAAAAAAAAAAGAAAATTTAAAGAGAAGGCTGCAGTTACCAATTTACAGGTGTCTTGGCAATCACAAGACATGTCTGGTAATAGTGACATTAAAATGTACTCCCTTTAGTTTTTTGTTATGAAGCTGATATTGAGGGACATCTGTATATGCTGGTTTTAGCAGCAGACCTATTTTTAATCCTATTTTAATCAAACTTTCTGCTTGTAAAAAGTGTGCAAACTTAGCAGCCCTGGGGAGTGGATCCCTGCAAAGTGCATGCATGCAGGGGTGTTGAGAGCTCTTTCTGGAGAAATGAAACTAGTAATGTATACAGCTCTTTTTGGCAGTAGTAAAATCCAGTTCAGCAACAGATTAAACAGGAAGTTTTTCTTGCAGTTTTTAATTTTTTGAACTGGCAAGACAAGGGTTCAAGCCTTCTAGGATGGAATAAAAAGGAGAATAAAAACTAGATTGGCTGTAAAAATTTTTGAGGTATAGAAAAGATATATATATGGTGGTTTGGTTTGATTTTTTTGAAGTTTTGGAATGGACTTTTTGCTTCTTTGATTTTTCCTCGCTATCATGTCTTACAATAATTGTGAAAGATTTAGGAATGTTGTGCCTCTAGGTATCATAAATGCATGGAAGCTGATTACAGTTCTGTGACAGACTTCATATCAGTCCTCATGTACATTTTGTACATGCTGTGGGGTTGTTTAAAAAGAACTCCATCTTATATATGTCACATGTGTTTTGTTTTGAAAATTAGATTTAAAAGTAATGGTAAATGTAATAGTCTGATGAATGTTCAGGTAGCATAAAAAGCACTAAGAATTATAAAGAAGAATATGTAATCAGGCCTTGCATCTGTTTCAGGATGTTCTGACATACTGTTTTATGTGTTAAGCCTTTACTGATGTTTTTATGTAAATATGGTGTTTTTTCAGCTTTCTGACTGGTTTTGTATACAGTAAAGAAGTTATGAGTGTACTTTGAATGTCCTCATTCAGGGCACATTTGGGAGCATTTTGAATTTTGAACTGCATATAAATCTTTAATGCTTGCAGTAGAACATCCTTATTACTTGTCTGGGAAGTATCTCAGTGCTGCTTCTGTTTAAAAATGGTGAATATTTGTTTATAGACATTTGTGAATGTCTATAAAGTCAGCCTTTTGGACTGAGAATGAAGTTCGACCTTCACTGCTTTTGCCAGAAAGTGACTGACCAGTTTTGGAGGTGAGTATTTTTTTTGTAGGTGTCTCTTACTTTTGTTTCTGGACATCCTAATAGTAGTTTAGTAGTAAGTCCCCCAAATTTGTGCCTTCCAATCCCTCTAGCCAGTTTCCTGACCTGTTTTGTGTTCTAATATTTACACCTGAATGTACTAGCTTTCCTAGTATTCTTCTTTCCTCTTCTTGTGTTTGCATTGAATAGCTTCATTCTACCTTGTATTCTTTTGTGCACAGAGGCACACAGCAGTATGACCTTCATATTTCTCATTTACTTGTCCAGACATGAACATAAGAAGCAGAAGCCCTCATCTGCATAGCAAGCACTTACTTCATTTAGTCTTTGTACATTTCAGCTAAAATTTAAGACCTATCTGCTGAAAATCCATATATTTTCAAAAGTTTGTTAGTTGGCCAAATTTGAGTAGTATCTTATGGGAATAGGAGCCCATTCCTGCCAGAATTTAAGCTCCTGATTAAAAGACACAGGTGCCATAAAGTGTTTTTTAGCAAAGTTCACTAGTTTTTTGTAAATGGGCAAACTGAGCTGTTCTGTTGTGACTTTCTCTTGAATACAGATTAATGATTTACTGTGAAATTTTCAACTTAGTTCATCCTAAGGTAAAACCAGCTGTAAAATCTAGCTTAAGTTCAGTAAAGTTCTAAGTAAGTCAGAAGGCATTTTGTGAGCCTCAAGGATAGGCAGATTAATTGATTTCCAGCTATCATTCACTGCAGTACAAGGGTTCCTTAATCACCAAGTTTGGAGACCAGCATCAAGAAATTCTACTTTTAACAATGAAAGTTCTGAATGAGGTTATCACTGTTTGTTTTTTGATCAGAAGCTTATGTCAATTTGTGAGTAACACAATTGAGCTACTTTATTTTCTGTTTTCCAAGTTCTGGATTTAATAAATCTGTTCTGGATTTTTTTTTTTAATATTTTCCTACTTTTTTATCCCAGGTATGCATATATCTTGATATTCTGTAGACTGAGAATTGCTGAAACACCCACAGGTCTGAGGATAGTAGCTAAGCATTAAAATGTGACATTAGAAGATAATCACTGAAGTAGATGGATTATTGACTATGAGTTGAGAGTGACTTGCTCTTCAGCTGTGTAGTTGCTATGGGTTACCATTTAGGACATAACATTATGCAGTGCCTTCGCAAATTGATTGTGGTCCAGTTCTTGAATAATCTTAGCTGGAATCATGTGAGACAAGGTGTTTGGGTTCAGTTTGGACGCACAACTCCTAGACGCTTTCAGAATTTTATCCTGAAATAGTTCAGTGCTGACCTATTTAGCCACAATTTCCAAAAGAGGATGCCTCTTGTTTGAGGGGCAACTAAAGCTATGACATTAAGTGATTATGGTGTGCTAATGGCACAGCAGTACATGCATCTGGACCTCTCAAGTATAATGGGATTTACAAACTACCAGCTATTATATACTGAGTGCTGTATGGATACTTGCAGAGAGGGATGATGAGGACACTGTAATAAAGATCAGTAGGAAAGCAGATCAGTAGGAAAACAGCTTTGTGTAGTACCTCATAGCTGTCATGGGATATAAAGAGACATAAAGAATCAGGTTGTCAATGAAGTTGCTTCTCCACATGTAAAAGTCAGGTTGCTCAAATATAGGACAAGTTTAAAAGTTTGAAACCAAAGAGTGTATTTTTCATTCATTAGAAAGTGTATGAATGAGCATGGCTGCTATCCCTTGTATGTGAGGAAAATACAGGACCCCATTTTGTTTGTGATACCAATATAAAAGTAGAAGAAAGAGGAGATGATAGTGGAAATTGATAGAACAGCAGAGCCTAGGGAAAAGTCACTGGAAGATGCCAAGAAATCCATATGTTTTGAGGAGAATTTAATGCAGCCTGTCCAGATGCAGAGTTGAAAAAAATGCTGTTCTTATCAGTGTAGACTGAAAGAATGTTAACAAATGCAATCCTTGATTGACCAGTCAGCTCTGAGAATTGTGCTGTCTACTTCGATGACTTTGAGTGCTACTGCCCAATTGCTGGCATTGTTTGTTGGAAGGAACGGGAAAAAAATACAGAGGGAGAAGAAGAGGGTTAAGAGGATGTGTCCAGTTGGCTGAGTGTCATCAACAGACCCTTCAGACACCCACAGACCCAGCAAGGAATTGTGTTTAGAAGCCTTTGCAGTACTTGGTACTACTTTTTATGGATGACATCCAAGCTGTAGATGTTGAAATAACTTTTTTATCTAGCAGAGGTCGTGGTCTGTAAAGGCAGAGTCTATTGTTGTTACATATATTGTAACAATGTTATGTATTGTGCAGTAACAGGCACAGGAAAATGAATCCTCTTACACTAGCTATTCAAAAATTTGTGACTAAAAATGACAGTCCTCTCTCCTGGTATCCTGGCCAATGTCTTAATGTTGACATGTCTTAATGTCTTAATTATTTTCAATATACTAGTATATTTAAAGAAAAATAGTGGGTGTTGATAGTGTTATAGATAAATAGCCAAATTATGCCAAATCAAATAATTTGCGAGAGCCAAATTATGGGGCAACAGAAATATAATTTATTTCATGAATCGGATCCTTAAATTTGCCAGCCACGAATCAAAGGAACAGGGGCGAGCCTGGGTCTCAACTCTGGGTGAACGCAGCTCTGACCCCCCGGCTCATCAGAACTGGTGAGTTCACAAAGTTCGTTCAAGTGAGTCCAGGTTTTATACTCTCTTTCTTGCCCGAAGCTACTTTTTCTTTGTACTTTTCTTTGTTGACGAATATTCCGATGGTCCTCCGGTGCTGGAGAATCCTGTCAGAGGGGTAAACAGTGCCGAATCTGGAGAGTGCTGTAATATTCATGTGGTTCCCTTGTTCCCTGTCCAGTGGTCGTAGACTTCTGTCTCTGGCTTGGACAGTGCTGCCTCGGAATACACATTACGCATCCGGGAACACATACATGTACAATGAAGGTTACGGGAATCCTCTTTCTACACATTAGTTACGTTACGGGAACTTTCTTTCACATGTTAGTTAAGTTATGGGAACTCGGTATTCACACAAGACAGTTTACTGGAACTACATCGTCTCCAGTTATCTAGGATTGCTAAGGGCTGGTGATGGCTCGGATGTTCTGAGATCCACTTAGAATTTCTATAGAAGAAGTCACCCTTTACGTGCAAATTAAAGTTTCTATTCAATGGACACCTGTGGAAGTTACAAGCTGATGAAGAAACCGATGTCTCAATTGCTGTGCAGGATTTTTAGGATTCCAGATGCCCTTCTGTGTTAAACCCCGAAGCATGATTTTAACTCATATATATGTGTTTTATATATATATTTCTCTAGTGTTATAATTTATTTGGGCATGAATTTTAATATATCTATAACAATAGGAACAACTTTTTATTATTATTTTGTTAATTTTTTATTATTTTGTTGGGGTTTTTTTGCATTTTCCTCTCAGCAATCTGTAGTTCACCCCTCAGTAGTGTTATAGAGTCTTCTCTGTTTCATGGAAAAGAACACTGAGTACTAATGATATCTGAAAAAGTAAATTTTCTTTTTTTTTTCTTCTGCTCTTTTTTAAGCAGAAGCTGAAATTTCTGGAGTGCATTATGAAAAACAATATGGGAAAATAAAATTTTCCAGTCAACTGGTCTTATGTCCTGGGATATTAAACTTACAACTGGACAAGATTGATTTAAAGTAATACTATACTTTTTTGAATTTAGATAAAGCTGTGAAATGGCTTTCCATCCATGAAGAACAACATCATTTCTTTTGTGAAGGTAACCACAAATTTTTAGGGGACACTGAAATGGATCAGCATTGAAAGTGCAACTGTCCATTTGCAGGTGGCTATCTGCCATTTCTGTGAAATAGGGTAGCTCTGAAATGGTTTGAAGATTTGTAATGCACAGTTGTGTGGAAGAGTGTACATAGAGGAAACAGCAATAGTATTCAAAAGTTACCAAAGACCAAGACTGAAGTTCTGTTTTTCTTTCACACTTTTATATGTGTTTTCTGGATATAAGTTTGCTTTAGTTTGTAGCCATTCATTTTTCATGCTTTGATTTCATCCTTTATAAGTGATCCCTTAAATATTTTTTCTATTGCCCAGTGCTTAGCTAAAGATTTATTTTTTTTAGAGACATAATATCTTATTGTTGAAAAATCTGCTTTTACAGGGAAATGAATACACTATGGTAGTGTTACATATTTAAGCAAACTGAAGATCAACTTTAAAAAATGAACCGTGCAAAATAAGAATCTAGTCCTTCTGTATTTCATATCCAGCTACAGGCTATTCACTTTATGAAATAGTACAGTATGCATTTATACTGCTTACTTTTGCATTGCAGTTCAACCTGCACCGTTTTAAGTTACTTCCTGAAAATTCCTAGTACTTCTTTGTGAATGATAGATACTAATAATAACTAATAAAACAGTTCTGAGAGCATTTATAGAATTAAGAGATTACTTTTTCCCCCTTAGACTTGAAGGATTTGTAATTTACAATGGTATTACATTCACATTATTGAAAAATAGTTTTTATTTTAAGTAATTTGGGGATAGTTTTTCAGAAAGGAGTTACCAAAAAAATTAGTAAGATTAAAGTGATTAGTAAGATTAAATTAGTGATTAAAGCAAGACAAAACCCCAAACAAATAAATGAATACATTTTACGGCTATTTTATTGACTCATTTTTGAAAGGAAAGAGCCTAACCTTTTATAGTTATCAATAGTGAGAAAATGAAGCATGCTGACCTAATTTCTGTATGCAAGGTTCCTTGCAATATAACTGGAGCTTGCTTTCTTTTTGTTTTAATCATGTCTTTATGTCATGAGTGATTGCAGACCAGGGGTGCACAGATGGAACTTGCATATATTCTTGTAAATGTGTGATGCACCAGTTCTCTGCAATATAAGCATTATTTTTATTTCCATTTCTTCAGGGTTTTGTTTTAACTCTTTGACTTGCGACCTCCTGTATCACTCATCACAGATGAAAATACACCTTCTAACAACTTAGCATTAGTGTTGTAGTGGTTTGGGTTTGTTAATTTAAGATTTCTTTAATTTTAAGATTTTCTGGTTTAACGCTTTAAAGGGTGTGGTACATTTTGGTTTTGACTAATTATTAATGTATTTATTTTCTGTTGTGAGATAGGATTAGGAGAAAGGTAAAGCAGGTTTAAAATTTTAAAAGGGTATAAAGGGTTTTTTCAACTTTAACATGTGTCTTTCACAGAAGTGTATTTAGTTTCTCAATCGTTTAATAAATTATCAATTAAACAAAAAGTTTTATATCACTTCTATAAATTTCTTCTCATTTTAAACTATAAGAAGTGTATGTACGGTGGTGCTAATACCAAATATTACAAGTTTTGAGGAAATATTTTTGACCATTTAAGTCCATTGCTGTGATGTGTGAGGGTATGTGAACTTCTGCTTTCCTGTCATTTCTTGAAACACTGGGAGAATACTCCATCCTGAAAAAAAGATCTGGCCATGAAACCATGCAACCTTCGCCTTTCAAACCCTATAATTGTCTAGTATGTCATGCACACAGGCCTTTAAAGTTTTGGTTTTGTTTGCCACTGCACTGGCAGAAATCTTACAAAGAGGAGCAAATCTGCAGCAACTGAATGACTCTGGAGGTTTTTCTCATTTGCTTACTCAAAATTTGCTATTTGTGTTTGTGTCAATGAACTATTTAAAGGAAAAAGAGATTTTTCTTTTTTTGTTTGAGTTGTAAGGTGTTGGTTGTGAATTTTAGATTGAAAGGTTTAGAAATCAAATTTCAGTTTCTATGAGAAGTGTTTCCACAAAATGTGGGCAGTCTGGTATATAGTATCTCTTGTGTTTGGTTTACAGATGTTTTTACTTAATTCACCTTCCAAGTTGGTTAAAAGCCTGTTCATGTACCATGAGTTTCAGTGCCCTTTTCCTTATGCAAAGGAGAGATTGAAGGGTAAATAAAAATCGCTAGTGAGCGACAGTGTTGAAAAAAACTCTGTAAGTATGATTACAGAAATGAGCCATTGTTCACCAGAGTATGTTGTATTCATTACTTGCAAAGAGATAGGGCTCTGGAAGCTCAGTTCTCTCCGGCATATTTTTTTTTTTTCATGTTTATGCATGAGGACCTGGTGATGTGGACAGTCCCAAGTGGCACTGACCTGCATGATCATACCTTCCTTTAAGTGAAGGGCTGAAGTCATCAGTGGAATTTCAGCTCCTGACAAATCATGTTGCCAGACAGAGTTTAGTCTCTTTCATCTTTTCACAAATATCTCCTTATTATTTTTGGGTCCTGAATGCCTGTCTCTGGAAGTAGGTTATTAAACCTCTGATGTTTGTTTGTACTCAATTCATTCCTGCAGAGTTATGCTTAAACAACATGCCTGTATTAACCATGGGGTTTGTGTGAAGGTGTACCATGTGTGGTGCTTTGTCCTCTAGTTTATGTGAGTATTTTAGTAAAAATTACTAATCCTTTCCTGAAGTTATAATGTAGAGGCAAAGTGAGTTAAGCAATTTTTTTTTTAAACTGGAGAAGTATCAAAGTCAAAAGTAGATTTCAAATAATTTCACTCTCTGTTTAGGTCACTTTACCCAAGTTCCCCCTCTAAATGCTGGGACTTTATGTTTGCGAAGTGTCATTGGTTTTAATTTGCCTGTTGTACAGAGATGAAGACTGTCAATCTAAGTGACAGGCAAGGCTGCTTTAGCTGTGGTTTTATCAGAAGCTTATTTCCTGGATATTAGAGTTTATCTCCTAGATTAGCCTCTATCTCCTTGTACTATAGATTTATGAGTCAATAGATATTCTAATCTAATAATGTTAATTATTTTATATAACTGAATTATAAATTTCTTAATTTATAATGTTCTACCACTGTTCCTTTGATTTGTAATTGCCTTTTGGAATTTTTTTAAGCCAGGCTATTCACATTGAAAGACCTTGCCCACAAGGTCAAATGCAGACGTTCCATTTTGTTTAGAAATAAGCTGTGCTAAACTTTAGTGTTGAACTGAAAAATGATGTCTTTGTGTGGGATTAACCTTCCCTTTCGGAGCTGTCGCTGTCCCTGTAGCCTGGGACTGTTCATTGCTGTGGCACTCTCCTGATTTTTTCCTGGAGGAGGGTAGGTTGAGTTGTTCTTCTGTTGATCATTTTGTGTCTGGAAGTCTTTCCCACTCCCCTCAATTTTGTTTTACTGCTGAATGGGACTATGGTAATGCTTGGGCTTTGTCCCTCTCTCATTGTCTTTCTGACTAACGGATAGAAATGTCAGGCATAGAGAACAGCCCCAAACTGTGACCTCTGTAACATTCCCCTTCAGCTGATTGATGTTCAGGCAGCTGCTGAGAGAAATCCCTACCATTCAGAGGTTGGTGTACTTGCTGAACGAGTTCCCCAGTGTCAATCCTTTTAGCCCAATTGCCACATTCTGGGAATGGTGGCCTTTAAATGCTAGATTAAAGTTTCTGCACCTGCTAATGATATGGTGCTTCCCCCTTCCCTCCACCACTGTGTCACCTTGAATACTTCTAGGTCTTTACGGTCCAAAAAGACACCTTTTGTCCCATAAGGATTCCCAAAATGCTTTGTACCACTACTCTTTTTGCTTCATTTTTTTGAGTTTTTTTCCAGGGTGGGGTGTTTGTTTATGTGTTGTTGTAAACCCAGCTAAACTCAAGTGTGGGAAGTTTTTTTGTTTTGCAAATGTTAGCTTTTGACACTTCCCTTTAAAAATTAAACAGCAGCATCAAATTTGTATTAAAATAAATATGGATTATTTCTCTCAGTGCACATGTGCTAGAAAAAAATAAAGCAGAAAAAGTCCTAGCGATAAAAAGGATGAAGAAGGTTGTATGCATTGCTCAAATCCTTACTGTATCAAAATAATTTTCTTGCAGTTTGAAGAATTATAACCTTATCAGGAGAGAGTTAAAAAACAAAAAACCAAAACCAAACAAACAAAAAAAACCCAACAGTAATAATAATAGTAATAATTATAATGATTTAATATTGGTCTTATATTAACATTTTAAAACTTCATTTTGAACACCTACCTTTATTTACATTTTCACTATTATGATGCAGAATTTAGAGAAATAGCTAATGGACCCTGCCTTTTCTGCATTTTTCCCCTTGGAAGCCATAGTTAGAACAGAGCATTCAATACTGAGAAAAAGCCTGGTAGGGAACTTTGAAAGTTCTTCTCAAAAGTGGTGTGTCAGGAACATTGCCCTTAGTTTGCTTTTATGCAGTAGTTATAGAGGTTTCAGTGTGACTGACTTGACTGTGAGTATGGCAGTGATACTTCATAAGTATAGGTGATTGCATATCTGGCCTGAGGATTTTCTGATTTTGCATACTGATCATGTTTTCAGTTACTGAAAAATGGCATAGCATGTTGTCACTTCTTTGTACAAAATTAATCATAATATTGTGCTTTTCCATTTCACTATGAAGTGTTAAGTGTTCTTTCTTTTAAAATCTCAAAATTGTTGTTGAGGTGGAAATTTCTATGTAATTATTTGCCAAATACTCGCACACCTCTGCAGTTCAACTGCTTGTATATGTATCTATATTTAAGCTAAATAAATGAGTTTTGGAATACTCATCCTGTCAACAAGTGAAAGAACACGCTTCTAGCTCAGCAGTGTTTCAAGAGAAAGGCTGGCAGTAGTTTTTTTTTAGCAGAATAGGGGACTTTTGGGTTCTTTTGCCTAGAACTGCAAATGTCTTTGGCATCTCTGCAGCAAATGTTGGAATGACTACCTTTGTTTTTCACTTCCGTTTAATATATTTAATAAAAAAGTGGTTTGTTATAGCATTCTGTGCAAGATGAATTTTATTTCAGTGTGTTATCTAGGACTTTCATGGCCAAAAATGGCAGGCTGGACTTAATAGGATAGGTGTTAATCCCTCTGAAATCTCCAGAAAAGACTTGTTATTAAATGGAAGAAAAGGGCATATATCCGTTTTTCTACATGACTTCTGGTTTTGTGTGTGGTCTTCCTGGGTTTATGAGGAGTGGTCTCTGACATTGGTTTTCTGATTGCCAATTAGTATTTTGAGAATCAAATGTCAGGAAAATATTAGAAAATGTTGGGAGCCTTTATTATGTACCAGAAAATGCAGGTTTCATTCAGGTGAATAAAACTTTTGTTTTATTAGAAGGGCTTTCAATAATGAATCATCTGCTTGAAAACAGGTTGGATTGAAATTTTTCAATTTAAAATTGAAATAATTAAAGCCTGGTAATTTTTCAGGTAGATGGTTCAGAATTATGTAATGCTGATAGAGATACAAATACAGATATATGTTTGATCAGTGAAAAGATTGCTCTGAAAATAATAGATTCTTAGAAAGTTCTAACTTCCTTTCAAGAAGCCAGTGGCATTGAGAGGCTGTATCTTGACTGCCTCAGCAATTGTTGAATCAGTTATAATCAAGTTATGAATATCTCTGATGGCTACTGCTCCTGTAAAATGAGATACACCTTTTTCTCACTGTCACCATTCAAAGTGGTTCTTCCAGCAACACTGGACCATAGCTTATCAAATTCCATTCTTTGAGGGCTACCTGGAAGTCATGTCATCATTTTGGTTTTTTTTTTTTTTTTTTTTTATGGTTTGCATTTAGTAACTAAAAGTAGTTCTAGAGAGATGTGAGGATTCTGTGTGTGAAATGGAATGGAGTTAGATTTGCAGGATACTGCGTTCAGCAGAGCCAAAACAGCAGAAAAGTTGAGTAAAATTCGTCATAAATACTGGAAAGTCAAACAGACTGTGTACACAATGCTGCTATTTGCATCTGGCTGCAGTTCAAAGGAGAGACTAATCTTTTACATCCGTTGTTTTCTCTTTATTTTTACATTTTCAATTTCATATGGCTCTAACCTAAATCATAAAAATACAGATGCTTGTTGTCCTTTTTTTCCCCCAGTCTGTGTATTTTATGTTTCCTTCCCATAAAGTTCTTTGTTTTCCTTTTGAGCTGAGATTATTTCTAATAATTAAAAAATACTGAGTTTTAAAAAATCATTTAGAAGGAAGATATGTTTGCAGTCCCTAAAAATACATAGTAATATTTTTGGAGCAGATAACTTAAAATAGTTTGGACTTCAGCTACCACTCTTGCAAATCTGTAACAAGACTAAAGAAATTATTGAAATCAAATGAACAGTATCCCTTTAAGTTCTTTAGTACAAGACTTTGTCATTGAGTTTTTGTATTCTGCAGAGAGGGCAAGCTAGATCAGCAGTTTCCATCCTTTGCATTTCAGTCACTTGGAGATGTATGCTTCTATAGCTTAAAAATTACTGTAAAAAAATTGCTGCTCTATTCTGTTGCTGGACATCAACTATTGATTTTACAGCCAATATACTGTGCAAAAATGGTTCATCTCTTAGATACAGAAATTCTGAACAGTAGAATGTATCTACTAAAGCCAGAGTTTAGTTGAGCTGATCTGTGTAAATCTCCAAACCTCAAACCAAATGTTGTTAGAGAAATGCTGTAATCAGCTGCAATTTTCATGGGAAAAATACTTTTCACTGTGAATAAAGAAAGTCATGTTTTGTTTAAGGTCAGTATAAACAAAGACTAGTAAATGTGTTGGATGATTAGGAGCTTTATTCTTCAAGCTTAGAAAGTCTGTTAGTTTTCCTTTTCTGTAACTATTTTTAATAAATTCCAAATTGAATTTAAAGAACAGTTTGATGCAGCTTGTCTAAGACAATGAAAAGTCTCAATCTGCCTGTTTTGTAGGAGTTTGGGTAAGGCATGGAGGAGAAATGAGGGAGGGAGAGTCCAAAACCAAGGACTAAAATTCCTCTATTCCTCCTCTCTCTTCTACTCCTGTTATTTACTGTATTGTTAGTTAGATAATAAAAATAATACTGGTTGTATGTAAAAATATTTTGACTTGGAGATGTAGTAGATGAGAAAGGTGAACAGAGGTATGTGCTAGTGATTTTGAAAATTATTATGGAAATCCTAGGAGAAAACTACCTGTATAAACTTTGCATTGACAATTTTCAACCATTTTCAAAAGACTTGACAAAGCAGGAGTGTTGGCAAAACATTAGCGCTTCGATGGTCATGGATGCTATTGATGTTCTCACTTTTGGAGAGAAGGAGTGGATACAAGTTCAAGGAAGACTGAACTAAAGCTTGTTCCAGCATGTAAGCTTGACTTTTAACAGATTAGCCACAGTGTGTTCAGAATTGTATATGTTTGGGCTTCTGATGAATGTGATATAATACATCAATGAAAAATGATTTTATAATCATACATCATATTCAAATATCTTCTCAAGAACCTCGTGAAAGGAGGAAATAAAACTAACTAGCTTCTAATTGGTAAATTTAAAAAACTCTGTTAAAGCAAAAGGTATTAAATAGCAAAGAAAGGAAAATTAAATTTTTAATAGCAGCAAAGTAGTTTTTAATTGGTTATTCCAAGGACCAGAAAGAAATAGGGAAAACTAGCTTTTCTATAAGGCAGTGAATAAAGGAGTAAATTCATATCTTAACTGAGAGACAGAGGCCAACAGTATCAGCTTCAATAAGGTGAAGTATGGGCTCTATGCTTGGCCACAACAATCCCATGCAGAGCTGTGGGCTGGGAGCAAAATGCCTGGAAAGCTGCCCAGCAGAAAAGGCCCTGAGGGTGCACATCAACAGTGGCTGAACATGAGCCAGCAGTCTGAGCATGTGGCCAAGAAAGCTGATGACGTCCTGGCTTGTATCAGGAATAGTGTGTCCAGCAGGACCAGGGCAGTGAGTGTCCCTCTGTACTAAGCACTGGTGAGGCTGCACCTCAAATCCTGCATTCAGTTTTGGACCCCTCATTACGAGAAACACAGTTAGGTGCTGGAACACATCCAGAGAGGGGAAATAGAGCTGGAGAAGTATCTGAAACACAAGTCTGATGAATCACTGAGTGTCTGAGGAAGCTGGGGTTGTTTAGCCTGGAGAAAAAAAGATTCAGGAAAGACCTTATTGCTCTTTCCAACTGCTGTGAAAGGAGGCTGTAGCCAGGTGGAGGGGAGGTTTGTGGGGCAATTCTCTCAGATAACAAGCAATAGGATGAGAGGAAATGGCTCAGGTGGCACTAAGATAGGTTAATTTCGATATAAGGATGAATTCCTTGACCAAAACAATTACCAAGTGGTGTCACAGGCTGCCTATGGCAGTGGTGGAGTCACATCACTGGAGGGATTTTAAAGATGTGTAGATGTGGCACTCTGGGATATGGTTTAGCGGTGGGTTTGGCAGTGCTGGCTAAACAGTTGCTGACTCAGTAATCTTATGGGTCTTTTCCAACCTAAATGATTCTGTGATTCTGTAAACATAATTAAAAGCCATGTCTTTACAGTATTTTTACGTAAACCTATTAATAGGAAGATGTAACTTTAGCCAATAGGAATAATTATGCCTTTTCTCATGTAATTTGGTACGAAATAAATGAAGGAAAGAGATCTGCTAGGTAATGTTTGGAAATACTGTTGTGAAGCGTAAGAAAGAAACTGAGGAAATAAGAAACATGGAGGCAAAAAAATAACATGTTGTTATGAGTGAATATTTTAATACTAAATCATGGGTCTGAGCAGTTTATGTATTTGGTGGAAATGTACCATGCAATGGGAGCTCTCCAGAGATGCAATTTTAGGTATGGGTTCAGAGCATGACTGGTGTACATGGCAAGATGCGAATGGGACAGGACGTTTAGTGTGGGAGAAAAAAGTGTAGACCTGCCAAGTAATTTAAAGATCAGACTGAAGAGGCCTGTAGATTAACAGGTGCAGATAGATGCTGCTCTGCCATGAGCAAAGCTGGTGATGGTCTTTTGTGCTTGGGCTAGCAGAGCTGTAGAGAGGCATCTGAGCAGGTCAGCCTGGGTAGAACTGCTGCAGATGTGCCTTTGAAGTACCCTTTTCCCAGTACATCAGCCTGCAGTTGCATTCTGCCAGAGGCTGGGTTCAGAGGCCAGGGAATCCAAACTGATGCTGTGGATGCAGTTGCATGTTTTATGTTCTAAGTTAACTCTGAGTCTGTGTGTCAGATGATATTTGTAAGATAATTGAACAACTCCACCAGGAGACATAGGGAAAGGAGTTCAAAAGAAAAAAAAGAGAGATTACTACTTAACCTTTAAATCAACATTCATGTGGTGTTTTGAGATGACTTTGGATGTCTGCCTCACAACAGATTGTGCAATAGAAGAATGAGAGCAGTTATTGATGCTTCTGGAAAAGAATCCCTTTTTTCATGTTGAAACATGATTGCTAAAAGCAGCATAAGTTATTTTGTGAGAATGCAGAATGGTAGTTTGATTATTTGGAAATATCAATGTTTCTCTCAAATAATAAAATTTAGTGGGTAACTGATAAAACTAATGGTTAGAAATACTGATTTTCTTCTGAAGGGCTCTAAGTTTGTTAAGTAAAATACAGTGACTGCAAGACTATTTACTAATAAAATAATATTGTCATAATTACAAATTGATATCTTGAGGAAAGTATCAAAAAGCAAATATGAAATATTCTTACTTTGCCTTTATGGGAATAATGTGGTTTCCCTATTAGGGTGGGGTTTTAGTAACAATTGAATAATTTTACAAAAAACAAGATTTCTTTAGGAAATTTGAGCAACATGTGATAATGAACTTGGAGAAGTTTAAGTTCCTCTCCCAAATTCATAATTTTATCAATAAAATAATATATTTTTCAAAGTCTGTTAAGCTTTACTTTACCTGAATGCTTTTTTGAATGCTCTTTCCCCAGTCTTTCATTGTCTCTTGACTTTGGTGTTTTCCCTCACCTTGTTTGTCTTTTATTGTCTCTTGATGAAAACGTTTTACCCTTACCTGGTCTTGAAGAGAGGTCTGTGGCTGGATCTCAAGAGATGAATTGTGTGTGCAGCCCTGTTCTGAATGGAGGCCTAGGAAAGGAATTTTTGACAAATGTGGTAACATGGTAACAAAGGATGATTCTCTCATAATACCATCAGAAGTATCAGTGTGGGAAGGAAATAAAGATAGTTTTATTTTTTCAAAGGTCCGCATTTAGTGTCAATTCTCTTTTTTTTTTTCCCCCAATATAAATGAGTGAGTACATTGTTCCTGCATCTTCCAATCTTGGTGCTTTTCTTTAGAGATTATTAACCTTCTCACAGTTAGGGTTTGTTATGGCCATTTCTTGGTTCTATTGAGACATTTTTATGATCTGTGTTACTTAATTTCCTTTATATCTTTGCATTAAGTGTAGTTATAAGTCTGGTAATTTCATAGAAGTTTAGTTTTTAGAGAGGGAAGGACAAGGCAGTGAAGCTTGAACTGTGGCCTGCTCGTTTGTAAAATGGTACTTTTCTTTCAGCATTTTTGTATTTTCTGTCTGTATTGGAGAAGTAGGAGGTTTTGCATTCCAAATTGGTGAAGAACCACAACCACAGGACACCTGTGTATCTAAGAAGAGCAGATGGGACTTCTTCTGTGGAAATACATTCAGAATGGTTTATGGCATTTGACAAACAAATTAGAGCTGTAACATAACAGTTTTCTCCCAGGTGGCAATTCTTTTTACCTTGATACTCTCTCTCTGTAAGAAGTACCTATTTTTTCTTTTCTCTTCTCCTTCAACCGTGAACATTTTCATCCTTTTACACAATTTCTAACTGATGGTGAGTTGTGCTCACAGATCAAAATTAGCAGCCCAGGCTAGAACGCAAACCCTCAGCTGAATATGGCGCAAAGACAGAAACTTGTCTCCAAATAAATGTCCTGTTCTAGAGAGGTGGCACATTGGATGAATGTCTGGCCTCAAAATCGGCTTATGGCTCTGAAAGCGTTAACCTCACGCAGCCTCTTGAAATTTTATCATCTTGTTACTATCATTTAAGTTTCCACAGTTCTAACATTATACAGTGTATTTTAAAGTTACCAGCTAGGCTCCAGAAAATTCTGCATGAAATCTCATGCTGGTCTGATTCAGTTTTATATAACAAGCAGCTTAACTTCAAGAAGTCACTCTCTTTTGATTTATAAGTAGCAGGGTAGTACTTTCATTTAAAATCTCGGTTTTATCAGTTCACAACTCCACTGCTAGTATTTGTATTATGTATGAAAGTTCAGTGACATTTCTAGCAAAGTGTATTTTCAATTGCTTCTCTTCTCTTTTGTGAGGAGTAGAGTAATATTTGTCCTACTTTTGGATACTTCTCAGTAATATTAATTTAATAGTGAAAAATAATTACAAAATATCTGGTGTAGAAAACTAAATTCTAGAGATGCTTACATGGGCTAAGAATGTGTATTTCTGAAGTTATTTTTATTAATATTTTACAGTCGCTTGTTTTAGGAACTGAATCACCATCGATTTTGTTTGTAGTATTCCTGATGATATCCATATAGTTGCATTGCTTAATATTTGACACACACCATAAAGAACTGATCGCAGAAATCCGCACTATCAGTGGATGCATTAAGAGGTATCCAGATTATCCTTGGTAGGTTTGCCTAAGGTTACCTGAGACCATGGGATCACATTTCTGCATGCATTTCAAATTAGCATCTTGTGATGGCAGAGATGAAGAGAGACACCAGTTGTCTTCTCCCTCACTCTGGCAGTACCTTCTTCTCAGGCGCTTGCAGTGTATCAGATGACTTTGTTCGTGCATGATGGATGCTACAGCAGGCAGAAATGACAGCATAGCCAGCGATAGGCATAGAAATTGCATCCGTTTTGACATCTGCACAGCTACTGTTGAGGAAACTTAGACTCTTCAGGATAGCTACCCAATGAGAATCACCTTCCAGATATTCACTTCTTCCATCATTGGCTGTAAAGGGAACAGTGGGCTGGGCTTCTCTTCATAATTTTTATTACAGAGATGAAGTCTTGAATGATCGTGAAGACAGACCAGGTTGTCTTAGTTATGCCTCTGTGTGGTCATTCCAGATCTAAAAAAGCATTTGAGAGTCTTGTGCAGTTCTTTTCCAGACTGTAGTGTTAAGAGGAGAGGTTTTCAGTCTCTGTCAGCACATACCTCACTGTGTAAAAACTTCTCATGGGCAAAATATATTTGGTATCCATCATACACATCTGATTTTTTTTCTGTGTACATTTCCTCCTTTTTTTTTTTTTTAATATGCACTATTATAGACAATAACAACTGAAAAACTGAAAAACAAGCCAAAACCCAATAAAAAAGTAAGAGTAAGACTATTAGACCCCCTTAAAAATACATGTAATGTACCTCTGTCCAGAAAATGGATGTCCAGCTTTCATAAAGATTTTTTTACTAAGATGCCAAGATCTGTTTAGATACATCATAACTTTATAGACACAGATTTCTCATTGGAAAATTAGCTGCACTATAATTGTAGGGGGAAATGGTGGAAAGAATCACACAATGGAAATGTGTGTTTACCGTATGCATAGATCTGATTACTTTATATATGCAGTACTTGACTGTTAAATATTACTTGAAGTAATTTATATACTTAGGTGGGCATATGACTGAAGTTTGTTGTAATCAGATTTATGAGAAAGGTAAAATAACCTGACTGTTGCAGTGCAGTGATGCAGCTGTCAAAAGGACAGTACTTCATGAGATTCCCAGGGGCCCACTCCCTGAGCTTGTCTCTGGATGGCATTGTGTCCTTCAGGAGTGCTAACTTCACCCCTCAGCTTGGTGTCATCTGCAAATTGCTGAAGGTGCACTTGATCACTTCATCTGTGCCATTAATGAAGGTGTTAAACAGCAGTGGTCCCAATACAGACCTCTGAAAGTCACCACTTGTCTCTGATGTCCATCAGGAATCTGAGTCATTACGTTGCTCTGGATGTAACAATCAACCACTCTAATCATCTAACTATTCTCTCATCAAATCTGTCTCTCTGTAATTTAGAGAGTAGGATGTTTTTGGGGGACTGTGTCCAAGGCTTTACAGAATTTCAGATAAATGACATCTGTAGTCCTTACCTTGTACTCTGATGTAGTCAGCCCGTCATAGAAACCCACTAGCTCCCCTCTTGCTGCAGCTGTGGTGGCTCTCTCCAGTCTCCTGCCTGTCCTCCATGTACCTTAAGACAACTCCTAGGAGTATCTGTTCCATGATCTTCCCAGGCAGAGAGGTGAGGCTGACTGGTGGGGAGTTCCCAGGGTTCTCCTTTCTACCCTTTTTAATGATGTGATTCTCCTCTTCTAATCACCTGGGAGTTCCTCTGACTGCCATGAATTTTTAGATATCATGGAGAGTGGGTGTAGTGAGTTGCAGACCAGCTCTCAGTTTGATATTTAAACTCTGGCTTTACTTCTAGGCCATCGCATTTGTCTTTAATCCCTCTTTTCTTTTGTTCCTTTGTTTGCCTTGATCATTTTTACTTTGTCTCATTTAGTGATACTTTCTCTGTGATCTCACAGAGATTGAGGTGTTGATTTTGTAGGAGGCAGGACTTCTGGTGTGTTTCTACAGCCCTGTGTAAGGAGCAGCGTTGATTCTTGTGGGGCTTCCCAACTGGGCTAAAATGCCCATATTAAATACCAATTAAGAATTGCTGTTTGCTATCCCTATGGGATGTAGGTCTTTCTGTAGAGGGGTGCTGGAAGAACACTGTCCAGAAGAATTTGTGACTGTTTGAAAAAGATCTGTATATGTATGTGCTCTTTCTCTTATCTGTGAGACGATCCTTGCTTCTGGTTATCCTTTCATCCACAGTAACGGAACACCCGTATCTTACTGGTGCTTGTCAGTGATTGCAGCCGGTTCTGTACTGGGTTGCTTTCTAATCCTCAGGCAAACCTACCTGAACTTTGCAGGGGATTTATGTTGTATTACAAGGGCACTTCATGTACCATTTTTTTGCCTCCTTTTCTGGCCTGGGAAAATATATTTGTGCCTCCTGTACTTCAGACATGCCAGGTTATTTAATAAAGCCTTGCAGACTCGTCTGAAAGTCAGAGCAGACAATACACCCTTCTGTTGCTTTGAAACTAGTATTTCATATGGAGCCAACAAGAGCTGGGAGAGTTTAATTGCATCAGCTTACAGATAGAATGTGTTTTTTACTTGCACACAACACTTTTAGTCTGTTGTGTTCAGCAGATAGGCTAGAGGAAGTCTGAGCTTAAACAATTTCATCATTTGTGTGTTTTTACAACAAGACACTGAAGTGTATCAGAGATTAAAATATCAACTTCCAATGTCAAGTTTAGAACAGAAAAAGATAGGCTTTAAATGTGAGAGTGTGAGATTTTTCATTTGAAAACTGTGGTAAAAAAAATTCTAGTGCAGCATAAGTGAAGCATGAGGTTATACTTTCTGTTGAATTGAGGGTTCTTGTGTTAATCTAGGCTTGTATTTCCAAAGTCTGAATTTCAAATATGTTTTAATAATAGAAAGAGTGAAAATCTACACAGAACATTTTAAACTAAAGGGTGCTCTCAGAAAACAAACAAACAACAGCAACAAAAAGTACAAATAAAAAAAAAGAAGCAATCAATGAAACCCCCACCAAAATGAATATCCATTCAGGAACTTCTAACTCAGACAATTTTCAATATGGGATGTGCATAAACTCAGAAATTCAGCTTTGCATTCAAAGGTACTCTAAACATTGTTTTTGAGCAGGAAAAATCTAACAAAATATCGCAATACATAGTGTTGCTACACTGCAACAAGAAGTAGAATCAATTAAAATTCTCCTCACTGTGTGTCTTGGAGCCCATTTCACCTGACTCATCAAATGAAAAATTCATCAATTAATCCTCTGACAATAACAATATATACACAAAAATCAATCCAGGATTGATTTTTTGAGCCCAGACGTGAAAACTAACCCCCGGCTTGCACATAATGTGAAATTTCTCTTCATTTCAACCTTATTATTGAATATAAAAGCTGAAGTGTTAGTATAATTATTTGTTCTAAGTCAGCTACGAAGGTGGGGTTGTTTGAGGAAGGGTGTGTGTACCGTGAAGATGTTCTGAAACACTATCAGAGTCAGCTAATAAAGTTGTCAGATGCATGTAAGAGCACAGTTGATAGGAGTCTCCCCAGAAGGTAACTGGTGGAGGGAGACACTGATCAGTGAGATCTGACAGAGACCACCCAGGGTAGTCAAAGTCAGATGTGTACCAGGGAGGATCAATGGTAGGGAAGAGTAGTGAAATGGGAGTATGGAAACTGTCTCGTGGGGGAACACCAGTGCTGCACCCAAATGGGTAAATCGTGAGGCTGAGGTATGTTGATTCACAAACTATGTTTGTTCAGTCATTGCTGAACAAACTCTTAGCAGCAAAAAAAAAAAAAAAAAGGATAATAATTTGTCAGATCACCCACTTGTAATTTCATGCTGCCTTTTCAGTGAAAAGGAAAATTGCAGCAGATTCTGTGTGCATTAGGGTGGCTAGTGCATTGCTATCTCTTTATTTATATAATCTACTTCTGGGTGTGTAATATTTATTGAAATTATGAGATGGCTTCCCTAGAAAGACAAAAGACTAAGATGGTGGGAAGTTAAAATCATCGGTTCATACATGTTCTGAAGTTGCTTCATTTGATATCACATTGATGCAGGGAAGTATTTTTGTACCAGATTATATATCAAAACACATAAGGTACAGAGTAGCAATTCCAGATAAGAGAATCTCTTAGATCTCTCAAGATAAACAGAGTTTTCTTTTTATTTGAGGTATAAAAGAAAAATAGCCTACTTCCTGCATTGTGTGTATAAGCTTATGGATTTAACTCCTCAGATCATCAGATTAATACTTCAAGTAACCTTTCCTCCAATGTAAGAAATAGTGATAGCAACTTACTGAGTAAGTTCTTGCCTCTAAATGCCCTAGGAAGGAGATAAAAGTCTTCTGAGAGAAAGAATTCATTGTTTGTTCTTTGTATCACCTCTGACAGCAAGTCCCTGCTCCCATCCCATGTATAAAAATTATATTCAGGCTGTAAATAACCTAAATGATGTTAAAGAGTTGAAAATCAACGCACTGCCATACACAAAAATAATCAAATCGCAGATGTATTAACTTTTGATGGGTCTTTGTGAATGTGTGTATTCATGGTGCAGAACAACATTAACATATTTATCAAGTTCTAGATGTGTGGAAGGTGGAAACACTTTAGGAATGCTTGATTGATGTGTACTTCTGCAGTCTTAAAACTACAGAGTTTTTATAAGAACATGGGCTGTGAGATACTGTGTTGTTATTTTTACTGTCTTAGTTGAATGCTGTGACCATTGTCTTCAAAAACTTTGTGTGATGGGAACAAAGATTTGCCATGACTGTTTGTCAGCATAATGAATATTCAGATGTTTGTGAAGACTGTCTCTCCAGTGAGAATATTAGGACCTATATCTGTTACCATGAAATATTTCTTCATAAAATATTGCCGCAAAGTATGGCTCATTGCAGGGCAACTTGTTTGCTCTTTCAGTTTACAGTTCTTTTAAGAGTCTGAAAGTCTAGACAGTCCTAAAAATTATATATGTAGGTTTTGTTGTTGTCATGTAATTACAGGCTGAAGAAAGAAGGGAAGATGGTAGCTGCTATAACTTGCTTCTAGTTATATTAAACTTGAGTCTGATTTCTGGTTTGTTGTTTCAGCTGTGCTTCATACTTTTTTTTTTACAGTACAGATTTACATAATCAACCCTTGAGGGAAATGTACTGTTATCAGAGACTGAGTAATAAAGAGTAACGTGAAAGTGGAGAGCATGTATATATTTCAGAATATGCTTCAATAATTTATTGCTATAATGTTTATTTGGATTTACCTTTGTGTTTGTTATGATATTGGCAATGTATATTTTAAATTTTATTAGTGAAGTCTTGTATGCATTATTTCTAAATATGAGGCTGAAATACACTATTTCCCTTTCTAAAAAGCAGAATAAATATTTTAATGCAGGCTAACAGTAATTTGGCAAAATAATAAAAAAAGTATTTTGTCTTTTGAGAGTGCATTTATCAGATATTTTAATTTTTGGATTATTTTAGTGATTATAAAAGATTTACTGTTAGATTTTTACTGTTACCTTTTTCCTGAATATATACATTTCCTCAAATTATGTCTATCTCTTACAGTCATTTACAGATAATTGGCAATATTGTTCAATGATAGTAGAGTCATTATTCAGGTGTGATGCATTGGGACAGATTAACATTCTTAATTTTCCATTTCCTTTAAAGTGTGTTATGAAAATTTTCTTCTTTGAACAGAAACCTTATACCTTGTTTCCAAACTGGATATTTTCAGTCCATCTAACCTGTCTGCCACCCCCTGTGCTAATTAATTACTGCTGCAGTTTAAGACCTAGCAAGAAGGTGGTCAGCAGGTGGCAGTCCTAGTTGGCAGTGGTGCTGGGAAGGGAGAGCTGGCTCAAACAGCAGAGGAGATGCATCACGTTAATAGCACTGCTTTTGCCAGGAGGTTGCCAGGGTTTTCTGAAGTTCACGGCTTTGTAGTGGGGTTGTAGCTGCCTTTTGTAAGCTCTTCTGAAAGTGCATGGCTCAGACACACTGAACATCTAAAACAACTTAGTGATCTTAAGTGTTTTTATTTTCCCAAATTGTACTTTTAAAACTAAAAATTTATATTATTTATAACTAAGTACTGTGGAGTTTTGCCAGTCATGCACATATGTGCTTTTTATTATATGCAACTTGAATTATAACTTAAATGAGTAAAATAAATACAGAATATACCAGTGGGTTTTCTTTGGGCAAAGGTTTATGCCTTCTCACATCCAAATGCTTCCAAATGTTCTGTCAGGTTTGGTGCTGTGACTGCTTCCCTGGGGAGCCTGTTCCAATGCCCAACCACCTTCTGAATGAAGTACCTTTTCCTAATATCTATCCAACCTAAACCTTCCCTGACACTATCTTAGGCTGTTCCCTTGGGTGCTGTCACTGGGTGCCAGAGACAAGAGATCAGTGTCCATCCCTCCTCTTCCCCTCATGAGGAAGTTGTAACTGCAGTGCGGTCTTCCCTCAGTCTCTTCTCTAGGCTAGGCCAGGTGACCTCAGTCACTCCTCATACAGCTTCTCCTCAAGGCCCTTCACCATCTTCAATACTCTCCTTTGGTTAACCTCTAATAGTTTTATATCTTTCTTATGCTGTGGTGCCCAAAACTGCCCCCAGCACTTGAGGTGAGGCTGCGCCAGTGCAGAGCAGAGCAGGACAATCCCCTCCCTTGCCTGGTTGGCAATGCTGTGCCTGATGCCCCCCAGGACACACTTGGCCCTCCTGGCTGCCTGGGCACTGCTGACTCATGTTCAACTTGCCACTGACCAGTGGGACCCCCAGGTCCCTTTCCATGACACTGCTTTCCAGCCTCTCATTCCCCAGTTTGACCATACATCCAGAGCTGCCCAACCCCAGTGCAGAATCTGGCACTTTCCCTTGTTGGACTTCATATGGTTGGTAATTGCCCATTCCTGTGCCCATTCCTGTGACTTGCTGAGGTCTGTCTGCAGGGCCTCCCCTCCTTCGAGGGAGCCAACAGCTCGTCCCAATTGTGTATTATCTGTGAACTTGCTTAGTATCCCTTCCAGTCCTGCATTCAGGTTATTTATGAATATGTTGAAGAGCACAGGGCTAAGATGGGGCCCTGTAGAACCCCACTGGTGACAGATCACCAGTCTGATGTCACCCCATTCACTCTTTGTGCCAAATCCTTGAGCCAGTTGCCCCCATGATGTGTTTATCCATCTGTGTGCAGAACATTTTATCCATAAGGACACTATGAGAGAGCATTGAAAGCTTCTCTGAATTTCAAAAGGATTACCTCCACTGGCTTCCCTTGATCAGCTGGGTGGGTTACCTTGTCATGAAAAGAAATCAGATTTGATAAGCAGGACTTTCCTCTCAGGAAGCTGTCCTGGCTCTTAGTGAAAGACTGTATTGTCTTTCAGGTGTTTTTTAATACCTCCCTAAATAATCTTCTCCATAAATTTACCAGGCACTGACATGAACCTGGCAAGCCTGTTGTTTCTAGGATCCTTCTTCTTGCCCTTCTTTTAAATCATGACTGTGTTCACCACCTTCCAGTCCTATGACATCAGCCAGCTCTCTGCGGGGTTCTTAGATTAATTCCGTCCGGCCCTGTGGGATTAAGGATTCAACTGGAGCAGCAGATCCCCAACATTTTCAGGCTCAGCAAGAAATTGTTTATTCTTGCAATTGCAGACCTTCCAACTCAGGGCACTGAGACCTCCTTGGTTCATTATCTGTGCTGAAAACAAAGGCAAAAAAGACATGGAACAGCTGTGTCTTGTCCACGTCCCTGTGTGTGTCACTATCCTCCCTCTGTAATGGGCTGAAGTAATTTCTCCACTGATATATTTGAAAAACTCTTTTTACTGTCCACCACAGTTTTGCCTGGCTTCAACTTCAATTGAGTTTTTGCTGCATGAATTTTCTCTCTGCAGTAGCAGCAGCATCTCTGTATTCTTCCCCTGTCATCTGAGCTTGCTTCCACTGGGCATACGCCTTCCTTTCTTGCTTTATTTCCAAGAGAAGATTACTGCTTAGTCAAGACAGGCTTCTGTCTCGCCATGACTTTCAGCATTCTGCAGTTGCTGCTCCGGTGCTCTTTGCAGGCGATGTTTAAGAAGCGACCAGCACTGATGGACCCCAGCACTTGCAAAAATGTTTTTCCAGGGGATCTTACTAATTCCCTGATCAGCCTGAAGTCCTTTCTCTGTCCAGAGTTGAGGTTTTGCTGGCACTTCTCCTCCTGTCAACAGAGATTTTCAACTTGACTTCTTGGTGGTTGCCGTGGCAAAACTAGCCAAATTCCAAAATATATATAGGCGTCATGCATTAGGCAATGAATTGGGGAATATCAGGTGTAGTTTGTCATTTCAGTCTAGTAGTGTGTTTTTCTTAAAGCTAATAAGAAAATCGTGTAATGTTACCAAAAAGAAAATTATGAATGTGCAGGCAGCTTAAAATCATCTAAATAAATTGTTATTGTTAAATTTCACTTTAAAGTCTTATTACTTGAGCCAAATCTTGCATCTACCTAAAGCACAGTGCACTGTGTTTGTTTCAAAATTAAACAGAAAACTGATCTGTTGTGCCTCTCCTGGTGGCTCTCTAGGTGATTTGAGGGCAGACCACAGCACCCATCTCCTTGTTATAAAGGGAGAGTTACCACTTCTGGTTGTAAAATTCTTAAAGATCTAGTGATGCAGACCACCATTCTAACATCTGTTCTTATAGTGATACTTGTACACATGGTTTTGGAGCAATGGAAAATAAAGGTCATGGTCCAATTTTATAATAGGCTTGCGTGTCTTGAGGTTGTAGTCTTAATACCTAAGCCATTTTGAATTGAGTTTGGCTGAGGCTTGGGCTTGTTTTGATATGCTTAAATTTCAGCATATGTTCAATTGAATGAGAGCTTTGGTGTACAGATGATGAGTGTAGATGTTACCATTTGCATCATTGTTCCCCATATAAGAAAAAAAAATCAAAACATATATTAGAGGTGCTGAGTTTTCATTGACACTGAGGAGGAAATTGGAGTTTGGGGCCATAATGCATTCTTGTTTGGTGTGCATGCTTATTTTGTTCAGTCTTGAAATGAAAGCTAAGGATTTATGCTGTATTTTTCTGAGTTGTTTGGATTAATTTTTTTTTAACAAATGGCACTGAGACTATTTGTGTTCTCCTATCTTGGTATATTATTAGAAATCTCAAATGTAAGATGAACCTTGAATTGTTCACAAACTAACCTTCCTAAAAAGATTAAAAGTCTGCAGCAGAATATCTATTTTTTTATGTATTGGTCTTTTTCATACTAATATGCCGTAGTTCCATTTGAATAATAAACTGACATTCTTTTAACAAACAGGATGGGAGTCCAGAGATTGGTGTTTTGCAATTGGAGCAATAGAATGGGGAGACACTACAGTCTGTCCTTTCCACTATTCACTGTGTGTTGTCTCTGCAGCTGATGAGGCCCTGTTCCACCTTTGGCTTTGCAGCTGACAAGGATCTTTGAACAATGCATTATTTTAGAGCTGTACTTTGCCATTTGAGCCACATTACCTAGGCAAAATGTGGTGAGTTTTATAAAAAGATAATTCCACATTCTGTGGCCAGTTGGAAGGAACTCCGTTAGGTTTGTAAGTCTTAGTCTTTTTATTTTGGTGAGGCTTTTGTATTCTTTTTGGAATAGTTGCTACTACATTTAAGGTTTATATAATATAGTTGATAAGCTTTGCTGACAAGGGCTTACTTGAAATACCATCTTTACTTTATTAAAGAGATGTGTCTTTTTACATGAAAATACATCTTTTTAAAGAGATAAAGATGGTGGGATTTCTGACTAGGCAAGCAGCAAGTATAACAGTTTTTATCTTATGCGCCTTCTTAACTGCACATTAAGGTTTATCTCAGACTACAATAATAATGCAGTTACACGGATTATCCTCTAAGTTTACTAGTAAAATTTGAAATGTGTCTATTTTTGAGAAGATGAAGGCCTGTAAAGTTCAAATCCATAATGGAGGTACGAGAAGTAAGAGACAAATACAGTTGGATAAATATATCAAGCCCCATAGTTTCTATGTCTGGGTAATTCAAAGGTATCTGTATGTGTATTAGAATTTATATTCCATTATTGAGCTTACATTCAACAACATCTAAATTGCAGGAATCATACAGACCTGGACATACTTTCAAAACAGGCTTTATTCCTTTCCTTTTCTGAGGTAATTTCTCTACTAAATTCTCCTTCTTTAGTCTAGGACTAGGAGAACTTTGCCGCTGGATTTTTTGTGGCATCAAGGAGAAACTCAAGGACATGAAAGTGAACAGTAGGTAGCAAAGATGGTTGTAGAAGTGGCATGCGGCATCCCCACTTTCAAATGAGTGGTTGGTAGTTGGTTGTACATACAACTCAGTGACATCCCCAGGGAAGTGGATGCCATGATCAGGCTTTGAGGACCAGGGATTATAAAGGCTTATTTCTGATACAAATTAATGGCTATCAATGGACACTTGATCAAAAAGTAAGAGCTCTGCTGAAGAAGAGGATATTATCATCTCTCCTGGTAAATTAATTCAGAAAAGCCAAAGCGCAAAACACCAGCTTTCTTCCTCCTCAGCTACACATGCATGCTTTTTCGTAAGATTTTATGGTGAAAAGGAAAAGTCTTTAAAGGCACCTTGCCCCACTTATTTGACATAGTATAATGTTCATTGCCCATTGTTACACTGTGTAAATCCACTTTTTGCCTCTAATCCACCTTTTTTATGTGTTCTTTTGGACAATTCTCAATTTCTCTTGAGAGCCTTTAATGAGATCTTGTTGCTTTGTTTAGATTCCTTTCACAAGTTGCCTTCATAATTCAGGGGAAGATGTTTTCCAAATAACAAACATGCAAGTCTTCATTGTATTCTAGGCATAACTTCAACAGTCTTCTAACTGTGTTTGCCTCTATCATTCCATATATTCAGCTATTTCTTTGCTTTGGATTTAACATCTGGATATTTCTAACCCACATTAAGTAGCTGAGAAGTTGCAGTAGAGTCCTGCTTCTGCAGGTTACCACCTTTCAATACTGACACATCCATGGGGATTATTCACAAAACTGAAGATACCAATGGTAGTATGTGTGTTAACAAAGGGCATATTTATCAGCCTGTCTTTGTGTGGACTATCCACTCCTTTTCCTGTCATCTGGAATTCCTTATGAACAAAGAAATATTTTCTAAGAGCTCATCAGATGGGAGTACTCATAGAAACTTTAATCAACTTTGATCAACTTCCAAAAGACGGGCTTTGCTACCTCAAATTTTTGGCAAGGACTTTAACCTGGTACTAGTGGTGTACATGTGTCTGCAGTTACTAGCTACGTGTTGTACACGTATGTGACATCGTTTGCCAAACTTTCTGTATGGGTTGATAGCTGATGCCTTCTGTATCCTTCATCCAGGCATTCTGTCAAAGCAGTGATTGATCTTGTGAGTTTCTGGAGGTTCTTGGAAGTGGTAGCTAAAGACAGTAAAGATAAAGCATTTTCCATTCTTGAGGTTTGGCAGCCTAAGTTCATCTCAAGGATGAGATCAAGAGTTTTATCTGAATCAGTTAATTTACTGCTTTTCTTTCCAAAGCCCCTTCTATTGTTGACCTTGTTTGTAGATTCTAGCACTGTTATCTAGGAAAGGGCCAATTGTTCATATCCTTCCCAGCTCTGAGAGTCTAGTTTGATTATTGGAAAGCTAAGGTGCCTAGTGAGAGGGTCTTTAAGTGAATCATGCAGTGGGTTATGCATTGTCTCCATCTGTTATGAGTTTGAAGGTGAACCTTTCTTCCATCTAAACATTAAGGCATATTCCAATATGTGCATTGTCTTTGACTTTCTTCAGAAACATGCCAAAATGAGAAGTTTGTGAAACATGAAGCAAGCCTGCAGACTTCTGTGAAATGTCCCTGTGATGGGAGGGCTGCTTCTGATGCCAAATTCAGGCTAGCAAGTAATTGTTTAAATGGTACAGGTGTTGCTAGTTGTGGTGGAATTTGTACTAATCTGTGCATGAAGTAGAAAAGTTACATGCTGCAACTGTGGTTCTTCAAGACATTAAAAGGATGGCAGTCCACAAAACAGCCCTTCTCCTGTGCCTCTCAAAAATGAGTGTTGAACTATGCAAGGAGTCAAGAGAAGATCTTTCCTAGCATGACAAGGTAGAGATATACATCACCTTTGTAGGGGTACTTGACTTGTAGTACATGCAGACATACAACAAAATTCACCCTGGCTGAGGTGCTTTGAAAGACCTTGTGAAACAGCTTCAAAGTTTTCACAGGAAATTGTCCTTCCCCTTTCTCCTTTCCCCTGCCCCACCCTGCCCTTCCCCCTAAAACTTATTTCATTTCTGTTTTTTAAGAAGCTACTTTCTTGAGCCTGTCCACATAATATTCAGCGTCTTGAAATTGGTGCTCTTTGTTAGTCTGCATATAACTTTCTTAAGCCTTATAAAGCATTTATAAGAGTTCAGGAAGTTATTATGTTCCTTCATTAATTTCTGGTTTACTAATGTGAAATGAAAACAGTAAAGAAAATTGGTGTTGAGTACAATAGTATTGTGTTAGTGTTAGGTGTTAGACATGTAACTAGAACTTTATGTATTGCCCAAATATTTTTTCTTCTTGTAGCATTGTAAATGTCAATCTTTTTTGTGTTGTCATTTGCTCAGATGAGTAGGATGAGAGACCCATTATCTGGCCCAAAAGGTTTCCAGTCAAATCTTCAAAAACTAAACAGACAAACATTATGTATTCTCCTTTCATAGTTATAGATATTGAGACACAACAGTCTTGCAACCTGATGAAAATACAGACGCTAATTCAGTAGCACAGCTGGTTTACAATTTAGGAGTTTGTTTTTAATAGTTCTGTGCATAAGCCATTTGACCATGCTTGTTTTCCTGTATCTTTCAGTAGACAATATTTGAGCCAGCATATTTCTAAACTACTTACCAATAGCTCATGCATCTTAATGCTGTTCCTGAAGCAGCTGATTATATTAACTGCACTAAGAATATCTATAATAAAAAAACCCTGCTGTTTTCTGAACCATTCAGTCTAAATTGTTAAGTCTCTGACTGAGGGTAAAAATGTGTGGAATATAACGTAACTTCAAATAGAAGTATATTCTGATATTTTGTTGTACTTTAAACTAAGTATTAAATACTGGTTTTGCTTATTATAATTACATCAGTTATGTTTTAGACTTGAATGTCATTGATTGTTTTGATGTTTTGCTGAATTGTTGGAAAAAAGCTGTCCAAGTAGCTGAATTCCTTCTTCATTCCTTTCACCTGGTAGAATTGTACAGTTGCTCTATAACTTCAGTACAGCAGTATGCCTGTCTGCCAAACTGAAACGCTATAAAAAATTTAGTTATATATCACACTTACTTTTCTTTTAAGTGGCATTATTGGCCTCACTAATAGTGTGACTAACCTCATAATCTTCTGTCTCTTTCCCCCAGGAAACATGGCTCTGTTCTTCCCTATTTAATTTGGTGCCAGACCATGTAGTCTTTCTTTTAAGTTCTTCTTTATCACAGTGTTGTAGTATGGGGGATCTCTCTAGATCGTTTCAATCTCTCTTCATATGTAAAGATAATGGTAACATCCACAATGGGAAACAGTAACTGTAAAAAAGCACACAGCTTGGTGTTTCTTTTTTTTTTCCCCTCCCAACTTCAACCGTAGTCTTTCCTCTGAAAGAATGAAAACCATGGAGCTTATCAAAATAACTTACCTCCCTGGCTATTGATTGTCTCCTTTAATAGTCTGTTAGAATTAGATGGAGAAAATACATTTTAGATCTTTTTGTCTGCCTCCCTGCTAGTCCAGCATTGTTCCCTTCATTATGCCACCAAGTGTTTCTTCTAGTTTGTTGAGAAATCATTCCACAATTTCACTGTCAGAAAGATTTTCCTTATATGTGGCATGCGTTTTCCCTTTTTTCACTTAATCTGACTATTTGTGGTAATATTTTCCTGTCATTCCAATATTTCTCTTTCTTGCCATGTACTTAGATTTTACAAGCTTCCCTGCATGGCTGTTTTCTCACTAGTACCACAGCTGAGGCTAAATTATGCTGGCATTCAGCATTTAATTTTTTATGTGTGTTTTTTCTCTAACCCTCTGTAATTTCAGTATCTTATTGAAATTATATTGAAAATGATAGGGGAGATTGCAGACCTGAATACAAGAAAGGGCTAATTCCTGTGATTTCCCAAGCTTTTCTTATTTCTCACTTCTGCCATTGTTCTGCAAATATACGCTATTACTAAGCAAACTTAATATGAGTTTAGCAAGTGATATAATTTCAAGGTCACTTATTGCCATTTACCTTCGTTTCTCTTACTAAATGAATGAACTATTGAACTATTTGAACTATTTTCCCTGTTTTATTCATAGAAATCTGAATCTGAATGCCCGCTAGATTCTATTGTACTATTTGTCTGTTCTCTTCAGTATTTACATCTATGACCAATTCAGGATTTTACATTTTTGGTTCTGTTAATATGATCATTAACCTCTTTCAGTTTGTAGCAAGGGTAACTCATGACTTTGTCTAAAACTTTATTTTTTACGGTGTGGTATTGTAAGATGTATTTGTTGAAATTCTGCTGAGGCATTTTTTTTCAGTGTTTCTAGTATTTATTTATTTGTTATTTTTCATAACTCTGCTCACATTTTATTTGTGATTCTCATATCCCACGTACTTCTCTCCGAAGTCGAAGCTTCAGTTCATGTTAAAAATGGTTCACCATAGATTTGTGAGTAGTATGGTACTTTGCTGATACTGAGATACCTGAACTGAGTCAGAAATGTGCTTCTCTAAGTTCTTCCTGCCGTCATTTCCTTAAAGCTCAGTCTCTATCACAGAACGCAATTTCCCAAGCAAGTTGTGTCTATCCTTCACAAAGGGTTGTCTTGCAGTGGATACTTGCCAGCAGTTAAAGATCTCCAAAATGAAGAATACCCACATTAAAGGACTTTTCAGGCATCTTTTCTCATCACTCATGCTGAGTATCTCTGTGCTCAGATTGTAAGCTTCCTTGCATGTAAAGTGTTCTTTGATATTTCCATACATAATTAATCAGAAATTCAAAGCATCAAATATGCTTTTCAAAACATTTTCAAGACTATTTATTGTTATATATTTCTTTTTGCTGCTTACCTCAGTTCAGAATAGAGAAAGGAAAACATGAAGATCTTTTAAATAAGATATGGGGAAGTTTAAGTATCATCAGCAAAAGCATTTCTCTTGATGTTTTAATTTTTTAGTATAGGTTGGTTTGTAAATTAATTCAGACAGGTTTTTTTTTGTTTTTTTTACCTTAAAATGTACCTCCAACTTTATTTATCAGTTCTCAAAGTTGGAAATACTATCTTAAATGATGAAACATTGATATGATTGCAATTTCATGGAGTACCAGAAAAGCATCATTATTTAGGTCTGTTCTGTCTGTTGATTGCATGGCAGCAGGGTAGGAATTCTGTAAAAAAAAAGAGTTTAGTTGATTTTTTAAAATGAAAGCCTCAGGGCCTCATTTTTTAAAATGAAAGCTTCAGTTGACATTCATGCATTGTCTTTGTAAGGTTGAAAGAAGCATGCAGTGACCTGTCAGCATTCTGCTGCAATGCCATTGTGCATAATTACTATTGCTCTTACTGTTGGCCAGCTACTGCCCTCAGTGCCAAAGTATACAAATAACAGCTGCCTTTTGCAAGATTCTGTACACTTGTTCACAAAATTCTTTTATTGTTCAGTAAAATATTACTTTGTTTTTTAGAGGCTCTTAACTCTGGTACGGAGGTAAAGGTAAAATTTTATCAGAGGCTGTTGTCATATATGCATATATGTAACAGGAATTTTATATTATCTTTTCTTTATCACAAAAGTTTCATACCTTTTCGGTGTTTTCTGGTGAGCAGCTCCTCTGAGCACACCCTTCCTCCCTCACCAGGTAACTGACTGACTCCAGTTACCTTCCTGCTTGGGGGTGTGTTCTCTTGACAAACCAACCCACTCTTTTATAGCTCCTATTGTTCTTATTAGTTACAGCTGTGGCCTGTTGAAGTTAGGCCTTCTCCTCATTCTTGATAATTGGCCCAGCTGCAACTCCTTAGGGGTAAGATTACTTTCTATACCATCTCCATCCTGTCTCCCCACAGGAGGCTCTGTTGATTCAGAGGTTTTGTGTTTGTGTATTATGATTTTTATTGGGTCTGGTTTTGATAGGTGTAGTGTGTTCACAAATAATTTTAAAATAATTTGGAATTGTTTTTTTCATCATTTGAAAGAGAATCAAATCCAGATCATCCTGAGCTGTGTGTTTCTTTAAAAACAGCAACAAAAATCAGTTACAAATCAGTACGTGAAGGTCAGAAATGTGCAGGGGGTTTTTATCTCCAGATCTTAAAACATGTTCTGCAGTAGTCTTTTTTAATTCATTAAGCATTCTCTGTCTGTTATTCTAACCTCCCTCCTTTATGGTTGCTTTACTTATTCACTCCCATTTTCTTCTCTCGCATTTTCACATTGTCCAGCTTGGGGTGTTTTTTTACTTTCCTGTATGTCTCCCTTCTTCACTGCAGGGCACTGGGTATCCAAGGGCAAATAGCATCCACAGCTTTGAAAACAAGGTGGAGCAGTCAGTCATCTTCAGCATTTTAATTTATTCCAGTGGTTCTCATAAATGTGTAGGAATCTGTTCAGGGCTAGTTCTTTGGGATCTGAATTATATCTAGAGAAGCAGAGCTGCTAAGTATGCCTTATTGGTGTTAGGTTGATCTAGCAGTGTTCAGCAGAAAATGTCCCAGTTGTCCTTACAATGCTTTCACTATCATCTCAGAGCACTCAAAAAATAGGCAAAGTGGATTTCTTGTGTATGAAATCTAGCCAGAAAGTTCACTTCACTTGAATTTGTGTAGTGTGGTGGATATTGTATCCTCAGCGTTGACAGTTTTGCTTTACATGGCCCTGGCACTGGGCTGCACTGGTTGCTAATGCCAGCCTGCTAATGAGAACTGTCTTCATGTGACCAGGTGGGTCAGTGTTGTTCGTGGTTTGTTAGCTTTGTTGACTTCACTTAATTGCACCTGGCAAAAAGAGGACATAGCTGTGCAGAAATAAATACAGATATGTGTTAATTCCAGAGCAAGTTCTGGAAGAACATTATCTTTATTAAGTTATTTTTATTAGTAAAAGAAGTCAGCAATGTAAAGCAGAAAATATAGAAAATCTCTCCTATTACTAGTGGTGTGAAATACAAGATTGTCAAGCAGGAAGTTGTTAAAACTCTCGTATAGCAAATCTGGTAATGCTACTGTTCTTGCTAAGCTTGAAGTTCGTATTCAGAAGAACTGCAATTACAGTGTCTTTAGGAAGTATTCAAAAAGTAATACATTTCAAATGTAGTTACCAGTCTCTTAGTTATTTCATAACAAAGTTTATATTTCTTGATATAATTAAAATTGCATTGTAGATGAATATTGTATTGAACTTGTGTATAAACTGAAGAAGAACGTATGCTGCTTTTAATATCTTTTCCCTGTCTCATTTTTCCTTTTCAATTTACTTTTTTATTGCAAACTAGCAGCATAGAGCCACATAATAAATGTGTTATTGAAAGAATTGAAGTTCTTCATTGATGACATAGATGCATGAGTGTTTCACATGGCAGAAAATGCATATTTCCTCAGGGGGCGCAAAGAAAGTGTTTAGATTTTCATAGCAGCTTTAAGAGTGGGAGCACAGTATTTAAATATTTTTTCACTTTTAGGATTTTTGTCAGTTATCAGTTCTGGGGGAGAACTACTCATCTTTTCCACATGGCCTGATAGTGTTGTGCTTGCTGTGCTCGTGTCGGTGTTGCCATGAGCTTTCACTTACTTTACAGAACTCCAAACCAGATTGTAACAATACACCATTTTGAAACCATGACCTTGAAGCCATATGGAGTAACTGGACATCAGGTCTTCTGTATGCTTGAGAAAATACTGAGACCAAAGCTAGTCAGCTCTTTGAAGAATGACAGTTTGGATTCTGTTTTTCTGACTAGTATCTCAAGAGTATAATTTCAGGGCAAGCTTGTGTCAGCTGTCAGACACTCGTATGAGCCTGCATCAGACTAGCCTCTGCTTTCCTGTGTTTGCACGCAAGAACATATACAGCTACAGAGGTAGAGAGAAAGCCTCACCTGAGATACCCCACTTTTGGCTGTAATACCTTAACACAAGTCTGAGGTTCCCTTTTCCTGCATGAACAGGGCACAACCAGCTTATGTTTTATGAAGCAGTTTTCCTGTGTCTTATTTTTGAAGTAAAGACAGCCAGAGCATATTCTCTAACCCTGAGGGCAGATGGCATGCTATGACTCTTACACATGCAGGTAAACTTTTTCCTCCCTCTCCTGTTCTCCAAAACAGAAGGAGGCTGCCTGCTATATGCTGCCTGCTGGGGATGATCTGAGATTCTGCTGTGAATGCCTTTGCTCTGTTTGGAGAGTGTGGATTGACAGTGGCGTAGGGGATGTGGCAATATGCCAGAGCTTGAGCTGATGTCTATGCACAGTTTAGTGTGATTGCAGCCTATGAGGCTGTGCCACAGCTAGAGTTATTGTTTCCTGCAGGCAGAAAAGGAGTATGTCACGTTTGCACCTATTTTCAAGCCAATACCTTGAAACTTAGCAGTAGTAACATATCATACAAAATCTTTATCCATCAAATTGCCTCTTCCAATTTTAACTGCACAAAATAGGTGGTTTTAACTATGCTTCAGGAGGGGTAAGAGTGGAACAAGTTTATGGAATGCCAGACAAAAATAAGAGACAAATAATTAAAAGGATTTCATGCGTCATAGCTTTTTAATTTATATTGCTGATGGTAAAAAGGGACAATTTCAAAACGGGGATTGAGAACATGCAGTATGCAGGCATTTTTTCTAGCTAAAATGATATTTAAGGCATTTTGGAAAATGCAGTGATTGATTCTGAAGCTAATTTATGAATGTGCAGTGCAAGTTTTTTTACAAGTTATTTGGGGAAAGGGACAGGTAACTAAGATAGCTATGAAGTTAATGATTCTGCACACCTAAGTGGCTAATGTAATTTTCTCTATTTAAAGGGAGACTGCCAGCTTGGACTACAGGGAATTTACAAAAAAACAGAGAGATGTTTACAGAAAACATCACACTGTGCTCACGGGTTTTAGTAGGTGTCTAGTTTATTTTCTAATGAATGTGATTTTTTCCCCAACTCTTCAAAATCATAGTGAATCTGATCATGCAAGTATTCAAATGCTGCGTGATTTCTCTGCACATAGTTTTATCTATAAAGTTATGCAATTGCCTACATACCTCTTACATTGGAGCCTGAATATTTACGAAGGTAGTCAGAGAAATGAATTATGCATAGCATAGAGAGGTGTCAAACCACAGAAAAAACCTATTAGAAAAAAGAGGCGGAAAAGGGAGGAATATGTTTTTCTCCAGTCTCTTGCAGTTTTAGAAAAGCTGGATGCCATTACAACATGATGAAAAAAATGGTAGAAATATTAGCTCCTGTTTAAGCACTTGTGATTGTTTCTGTTGTTAGATGCTATACTTTGATGGACCTTTCCTGGCATGCATAGAATTATTTAAAATTTGTTTTCTGAACAGTAGAATAGAAAACACATTGTGTTTTCTACTAGTTTGAGAATCACAGGATCAGCTAGATTGGAAAAAGACATTTAAGATAATTGAGTCCAACATGTGACCTAATACCACCCTGTTGTTTAGATCATGGCACTGAGTCAACTACATCATGCCACATCCAGTCTTTTCTTGAACACCTTAAGGGATGGTGACTCCACCACCTTTCTGGGAAGCTCATTCCCATGCCCCGTCACTCCTTTTGTGATGAACTTCTTTCTAATGTCCTAACCCCCCCCACCCCCCCGGTGCAGCTTAAGACTGTGTCCTCTTGTCTAGTCAGTGGTTGCCCAGGAGAAGGCACTCACCCCCACCTGGTGTAAAGAGTCACAAGGTCTCCCCTGAGCCTTCTTTGCTCCAAGCTTAAGACCTCTAGCTCCCTCAGCTGCTCCTCATAGGAATTGTGCTCCAGACCCTTCACCACCTCTGCTGCCCTTCCCAGGACACGCTCCAGCACCTCAACATCCTTCCTAAACTGAGGGGCCCAGAAATGGGCACAGCACTCAAGGTGCGGTCACACCAGTGCCGAGAACAGGGGAAGATTGAGTTCCCTGGTGCTGCTGCCACACTATTCCTGATACAGGCCAGGTTGCCATTGGCCTTCTTGGCCACCTGGGCACACTGTGGGCTCTTAATCAGTCTGGCACTATCCCTTTCTGCCAGGGCACTGTGCAGCCACTCTGTGCCCAGCCTGTAGCACTGCAGGGGATTGTGGTGGCCAAAGTGCAGGGCCTCACACTGGGACTTGTTAAGCCCCCTATCTTTGGATTTGGCCCATCTGTCTAGCCTGTCCAGGTCCCTTCAGAGCTCTCCTACCCTCCTGCAGATCAACACTCACTCCCAGCTTGTATTACAGGCTGTTGTAGTTTACTGTTACAGTATAGTGCCCAATGGGGATTGATGTTAAGCTTGCTACCACAACTGAGATGTTGCTTTGTGCTAATTTTTATTTCTATGATTTTTAGTATTTACTGTGCAAAATGTATATTTAATACTGTTCGTGGACAGAATCTTCTAGAAATATTTGACTGGCAAAAGTAACAAGTAAAAGGAAACCCCATTATTATTATTATTGTTGTTGTTGTTGTTGTTGTTGTTGTTGTTGTTGTTGTTGTTGTTGTTACTCCTCTGTGTCCCTTTCAAGTTTGGTCCTCAATATTGAGAAACTGTGCAACCAAGATTATATGTTGTCAGGTCTTGTGACAAGCAGCTGCTTTCAAGGTAGAACTGTTAAATGATCCTGTAATTGATATTTTCATACTACCTCCAGTGAAAAAAGCCTTAACAGGAGATGCATTAGAGGAATTCTTTGCTTGGGTTTCTTTGAAATCTTCAGGAAGGAATACTTTTTCTTTGCAATTTTTTTTTTCTTCTCCATACATTATATAAAGCAAAGTTTAATCATAAAAGTGTTGACTGTTAAGCTGCATGGTTCTGAATACATATCCAATGTGGTTTTCCGTATTTACAGAATCTCACCATTTTTCATAGAAACTGTGTAAAATGCATCATGGAGGATTTGACATTAGGTCAATGCTCAGTCAAATTGAGAGTATTTTTCCCAGAAACTGAGCAGTATTTTTCATCAAAGAGACTGAAGTAAAATGCAGACTTTATGCCTTTGCAGTATAATATTCCTTATAATCTATCTAAACTTTATTAGCTATTTCTTAGGTTCTCATTTTGTTCTCTTTGCTAATAGTGTATTTAATATAATTTTGGAAGACGGTAAGGTATGGACCCTAATTACAAAGTACATTTTTAAATTATGTTCATATTCTACTCTGAGCAGTACCATCACTGCTTAAGGCACCTCATACATCCTCCTTTTTTCGCTGTAACATCACAATTTATTTTCATTTTGCTACATCACTGCTGGTATACCACTGGAAGTAAATCATGTGGATCATCATCTCTGTAATTTCTTGGTCCCTGAGATAATCAGTAATTTCAAGTTGCAGGAAATAAATTAACAAAAACTTGAAATTTATGTGAGACTTTGAGCTGTAAATAAGGAAAACACATTTCCAGCTGCAGAAATTGTATGTTCTTAAGAGGTCCACTGTTGCCATTGATATATTTAAAATCTCCTATTAGAATGCAGCTACATCTCACATCTTTTTAACTGATTGGAATAGCTCATTAGATTTTGTACTTTGATTTAAACAGTATTGGCAACTCCTGTATTGATTATACATGCCCTTATCTGAACCTCTTGCCTAATGAAAATCAACCAGCATATCAGTTTTGGATCTTTGTAGGACTTTTTTCTAATTTTGCATATAGAAATTAATATTTTGTTGTAAAAAGATTCTAGTCTAGGACAGCTAGAATTTCCTAGGGCACAACATGTTCTTCCTTCCATAAACCAGTAACTCTCAGTGCGTAATGATCCTTCCCAAATAAACTGCTGTGCGTGAACTCCCTGGAAAGTTTCCAGATATCTGTATGTCAGTACTGATGGTTTGTCTCAATCTTTTCTGTAACTGAAATACTGGTTTGAGGTATCTGGAGACTTGCTTCTGTTAACCAGAAACAATAGAGAATGCTCTTTCATACTGCATACTAAGACGCAGTATCCATAGAACTTACATCCTTGCTTTCTCCTAGCTCATTATTTCCATGCTGTTTGCTTGAATATGCCAGTATCAAAAGTTTTAAATCAAATGTGGCTGCACTAATGCTTGTGAATTTTCTGCCCATCCTTCCCATATGGCACAGAATAATCAGAGTTACCTTTCTTTTTTTTCCTATACCAAGCATCAGAATTTTTATAATAGAATAGACTGTGCAAATCTTACTCTTTCACAGTACCAGTGGATCCTTTTTGTACCATAAAAATTTTGTCCACTCTGCCTATTGGCAGGTGGATTTTGGATTTTTTGACAGTGAAATCTAGTTATACCTTCCTAAATGTGTTGTTGTTCATGATCTCCAAGTAGTTAAAAAATAGGTTTGGGAGGTCTGGATTGTGTTTAGACCTTTGTCATACAATTCTTGTAAGAGTAATTCTCTAAAGCTTCATGTTTTCCAACTATATAATAGAAGGAATGATAATTGTGTACCAGCTGTCTTCTAGTGGGCAGAACATTCAAAAGTTTCTCTGTTCCCATCATACTCGCAGCTCTACTTAAACACGCCGCTTGCAGAGGTCTGTGAAGAATTTTCCATGCTGACTCCTCATCATTCCTGAGAACCAATGCTGAGGACGTGGAAACTGTCTTTAGCACTATCCATGCTTCTCGGGATAGTGCCCACTTGGAAAGGAGTGAAAAGCAGCAAGTGCTGATTGTGCCATATTGGACTTGCAGAAAATGTGGGACTGTGCAGGCTGTGATAAGGAGGAGAACAGCAAAGAAAAGCAGATCTGGGAAATCTGTTGGGATGTGCAGGGTTGCATCTATACCCAAAATGATTTGTTTTGTCCTCTGAAAAGCTGCAATATCCAGCTACCTTGCCATAGTCACAGTCGCTGAGGTAAAGACCTGCATTTCAGTAATGCTTGTAATAGAAAGGACACAAAATGGTGTGAAATAATTTTTCTTTTAATTTATTATTTTATTACATAACACTAGCTAGGGCATAGTTTACCTGTTGCAGTGAAGGCACTTGGGGATCTCAACCTTTCTTGTTTCTTTCATTACTAGACATCACTGCTAGTTCTTTGTGAGTTTTGTAGGTAATGCATATAAATGCCCATTCCCAACCTGGAGTGAACTGCTTTGATGTTCACCAGTACTCCAGACTCTTGAAAATACCCATGTATCAAAGAACATTCCCTTTCTCAATGACATTTCTAAAGCAGTGTGAAATCCAAGGAGTGCAAAAGGCGTAACAGGCTTTTGGAGTTAAAAAGTGCCTTGTGCTCAGATATGGGGAGTTCTTACTTATATTAAGTTAATGTTTTACAAAACTGAAAATATGAAAGTTTACTTTGCCCCGGAGTGGCATTAAATTTGACTCCAACTGTTTAATAAAGGAAAATGAATGCACACTAGAACAGTTGCAGAAACTATCAAATATAGGATCTCCAAAATCTACTCATTTTCCTAAATATATTTCTTGAAATAATATGAGAAATTTTACTAACAAAAATTAGATTTTAAATACATTAAGGAAAAATGTTCCAAATGTATTTTGTCTTTCCAAATCTTTCTGTTATCGTGGATACAATTTACATAGACAATGTATTTTGTTTGCACCTTTGTCCAAGGAGACTGTTTCACATTTCTCTTTTGTACAGTTGTTATATTTTGTTTGGTTTCCTAACAGAATAGGAAATAAAGGAAAAAAGTGTCCAACAATCCTGTATTAGCATGCAAAATAGCATCTTCAGAAGTGCTGATTGGTATCTCTTTAAACTGTGGCCTGTCTGTGCAGACCTAATTGCAGGACCATGTGAAATATACTTACGGCAAAAATACCCCACTGACTTTTTAGAAGGAACATTTTCAGTGTGTTTTTATTGCACTCTGGTGCAAAAGCAGCCGCTCTGGTTTATCAGTTTCCCATATGGCAAAATATTGTTTCTTAGAATATGTATGTATTTAGCTTTTTAGTTTTAAACTTATTTTGAAGTAGTATAAAACCCAGGAGAGACATTCCTAGCTGTAAATCTGTTTCACAGAAATGTTTGATAGATTTAGCCTACTATTGCTTGTGGGTTTTTTTTTTCCTTCAAATATTGCATATGAGACAAGTAATGCAGCCTGACACACATTTTAGATCAGTCTACTGTTTTGTTGTGTTTGATCATTTAGGTGCAAAAGTTTTGACTCATACACCTGTAAAATGAGTGTAGCAGCATATAAGTGACTTACATGATAAGCAGTGTAGTTAAGTAGTGTTTCTAAAATAAGATTTTATCTTTTTACCTGATGCTGGTTATTGTAGAAATACATACATTTTTTAATCTACAAGTGGAAAATAACATTGTTCTAAAATAAATGCCTTGTATTAAAATGTTATGCAGAGAATGTTAGTAGGAAATAAAATCGGGATTGTGTTTTATTTAAATAGCATGACAGTTTTGTACTTTGTGGCTATGTTTAACATCTGGCATACACCAATTCCCAAATTCCAATCAGACAGCTTTGATATATTATACAGGTTGCAATGCAAATTCAGTTTTAATAGTGCAACTCTTGAAATGAATATTCTTCAAAAATTACTTTACCATAAAGTAATTACAAAATAAATAATGTGTTTAATTCAGCTTGTGTTAGGTACAGGTGAGAAAAATTACTGTAATTTCTATGAGGTACTTTAGGAAGTGTGTCAAATGTGTGGATTCATGGTGTGCAAATAATGTATGGGGATTAGAGGATGTTGGAACAGCACTACTGTTTAATACAAAGTCAAAGCTAATTTTTAAATTTCTAATAATGCCTTAATGGAAGATTCAGGTAATTTCAAATATTCCTGTCAGTATTTAGTGTGTCCTAAATAATGTTAAACAATAATAAGGCCTGAATAACTAGTAGAAAAGCTAGAAAAGCTAGCATGCAGCCCAGCATCTTAATTTCTCTTAGAATGCTTACCATTTTTGCTTATTTTACCCTTCTATTGATATCCACTTGGCAAACCTGGGAAGCAAAAAGAAAAAAAAAAAAAAAAAAAAAAAGGTTACATATCCATGATCAAAAATGAGCGCCTGATGGCCTGAAGGTTGAAATAATTATCTCTGGTGGCCGTGCAGATCTCAATGTCAAAGCTAAGAACCACAGGGCAGCAGAATTAAAGCATAAAAACTGGCATGAGCACAGACAACTGCTTCAGGCTCTTTATTACTGTTTGATACAGCAGTTCTTTGTTGGAAATCTTGTTT